>NC_051183.1:3208952-3263346 GCF_013339695.2 Rhipicephalus sanguineus
TAGTGACTCAGGATGGTGTCATGGCGACACCACGAATTTTGTTGATAGGTGTCGCCATCGTGAAGTCATTCTGTCACGTCACCGAGTGCTCGAAAGAGGGCACGTGGTTGTTTTTGTGTAAATGTACATCGATGAACGCGGACTTACGCCGCGAAATCAAGAAGGCGCGCTATTTACAGCGCCGCTGTAAAATATATTTCATATATAAACATGTAAGTCAAATGTGAGCTTGACTTACACGCGCCTTAAAGAAACTTCATCATATTTTGAAGCAGAAATGATATCATTCCCGTCGATATTGAGACAGTTTTTGGGTCAATGCAGGATTTTAGATTCCGTAAAAGTCTTAGCGACATATAAAGGCTGATAGCGTTCCGGCGTAACTTGCTGAATGCTGTTTTGCTCAGCCCGTTTGTGTCGACTAGTGATGCAGAACTATCGGTAAATTGATTGTTTCTAGAATCGTTAGTTCTTTTGAAGCTCTCGATAGTGTAAACAAACTATCGATAGTGCAATCGGTAGTACCATGGTTAATGTTACTATAGCAATATTACTGCCACGCGTGTTCATTGCTTTGTTCTGACGTATTCGGGTTTCACCCACAAAGACTGTTCGCAGCCAGAAGCACACATTGTTGGGCTAGTCGGTTCATGTTCATTCAGAGTCCACAGTTGTGGCTATTTCGCACAAAGAAACAACAAGGGAAGGGGTAAGGGGAGCGCAAAGTTTCGACTGTTTATTCAAAATTTATTGCAGTAGTATATATATGCAAAGGTATGCACGGAAAGCAATGCCTACATCGAACAGATAACGTTTTGTGCAATGCAATACATAGGTATACACATGCGAAAATGGCAGGTTCACAACGATCGGATAACATCTTAATCACAACGTGCGACGTTTCTTTGCGCGAAATAGCCACAACCGTGGCTTCTGAATGAACTGTTAGCAACGCTTGACGCAGAACGCGCCGTAATGTTTGAGATCCCTCTGTTAATATTACGCGCCGGACGCGAATGGTCATGTTTATTCGAGAGTTTACGCGAGCACCAGCGATAACGCTGGAAGGTTTCATGACTGATGTATAAAGGACGACGCGTTCTACCGGTGATCAGATTGCTCAACGGCTGACTGCTGCTCCCGCCGCTATGAGTGCGCAGCATGTATCGCTTGTATTTTGAGGTTTGATTTTCTGGGCCCAAATAAAGAGCTCCGTATTTCCCTGTCTTGCTGCAGCATTCTTCACCATCACAACTACGTGACAATACTATCGATAGTGGTGGGAATAATGACGCGGTTGCTGGCCGGCCATATTGCCAAAATATTTGCGATCGCCTACTGCCAGCTTCGCTTAATTTACGCGCAATTTTTGGCGGAGAAAAAATAAATATTTCTACAGTGAAAGTGGTGGAATATATCCATCAATAAATTTGTATCGAAAAGCAACCAGTTACACCTTACAATTTATTTCTTGCTATTTTTTTATTTTGAAATCATAAATGCAATATCAATTTGAAGCCGCGCAGTCCCACCACATGTAAAGGCGTCGTTTTCGCTACAGCTGAACAGTTGGACTTTATGATCATGTGTCAGCAAATCACTCTGGTGAAGAACACAATCATATCAACTTTCTTGTCCTTCAGCCTGCTCGTCCGGCTGCACTATGTAGTACGCACGCGGGGAACCACGTTTATTCTGCAGTGAGTCGGCGCTGTTCATTTTATACTATCGATAGTGCCATCGAAATTTTTACTATTGATAGAGCTGTCGATATTATTTTTCACCATCGATAGTTCTGCATCACTAATGTCGAACCATTTTAGAATACAACCCTTATGACCGCGACATCTAGCATCGTCGGCACCTAGCGGTGAGCGGACGAAACCTCACGGTGTGGATGGCTTCTTACGTCGTCTGCTAGCCACACCATGTTCGCATGTGTGCGCGCGTAATGCACGTGCTCGGAGGACAGCTTGTACCGGTGTACTGGCACAGTATCGAATGCTTGTACGTATTCCTACACGATATACACAAGCATTTCGCCTTCCGAGACTTCTATGCCCCCTAAGAAGTGAGTGCATGCACGTGATCGTATGGTGCTAGGTCTAACCGTCGTACCGTCCATTCGCCAAAATCATTTCAATGTGGGTGCCACTTTGTCGTTCAAGCACATCACATAGTGCATTTGGCGCCGTCCGAAACGAATGAAGTACTAAATGTCGAGGTGTGAATGTAGAATTTTAGCGACACCTTCTCCTTAAGTGGTGGCCATTTTGAAATCCTTCTGATAGCGCAAAGTATGAGCTAGCGTTTACAAAGGCCGGTTTATGGTAAAGAAGACCCCACACCACGCATTTCTATAGCGGTATACGCGTATTCATGCAAACAGAAAAGTTGAGTGCACAAGTTTTGCTTCACCTAATTGCGCAGAAATAGAGGCTCTTTTTTGTAGCCGCTTGAGCAAGTAAATACTTGATTGGCTCAGTCACGCAACACTATTTATATTGTTTTATAGGCAGTACACAAGTTAAACACGTAGAGATAAAGCAAGAAAGAACGTCGACCACAGTGCAAAACACGACTGTGATCGAAGGCCAGTTCCTTCTCTCACACGTAATAGTCCGACTTCGATCATTAATGCGGCAATAGAGGGCGTATATATAACCATTAGGCTGCAGTAAACGTGCTTTATTCGCCGACCATCGACTTAAACCGCCTATACGGCGAAGCGCCGCTGCGTACATTTCTTTACACGCCTCCGACCACCTATCCACACTAACGCGGCCACGGTGTTCCTACCTATAGCCCGATATTGCGGCGATAAGTATGCATTGGTAGTATCCTCTGTTGAGGCTCTGCTACTCAGGGCTCGTGTATGTGTCCGACTTCATGAAGTGGTGGTACTCTGATTTGTCTCAAATAAGCTACTTGATTTTCAGTGCCACTCGCGGATCCACCTTCCGCCACGCGAATATGAAGCCGCAAAACCTACTATACCAAACAGCGGCGTGGAAGGAAAACGGTTGTTTATTTTACTGGATCATAGCGGTGCGACCAATCATCAACTTCATCATTTCATAGAGGCGCTGGTGTAGCAATTTCCAGATCCAAAATGTACATAGTAACCATCTTGTCCTCAGATTAGTCTTATGTTATTTACGAGTAATCTTAACCACGGTGCTGCGTACATTGTAACTTCCTCCTAAAATATTGAACTGTACACTAACGCTAATAAAGGTAGCCTCGTTATCGGCTCAACAATAAAAAAACAGGTTTAAAATCCCCATCGCTAACCTGTTATTCTATACCACTTTAGCCTCCTGACGTTGTAGAGTTCTCTGTCGTCATTTCGCATCAATCAAGCGCCTGTAATATTTTCGGCTTGTTTTCTCTTTAGCGAAAAAGTCAGCTTAAGGCATTATATCATATAATTTTCGCATTTTACGCATTCATACACATATACATTCACTATTGCGTACCATCATAGAGAAACGCGTATCTCCGACATTTATTCTCACTTCAGCATACACCAAGTGAGGCACTTCGCATTTTGGATTGTGTCAGCTGTGCATGACACGCGTCTCGATTGCTCAGCTATCATGTCATTTTATTAGTACAGAAAACGTAAAAAAACGCCAGGCCTGCGCGGACACGCAGCACAGGCACAACGAAAGCTGGAAGCGCGGTCTCCTTAGAGTCCGTTGTAAGCTATTTCGAGGCAACCCATACAAATACACCTGCAAGGTACGCACTACGCCTTAAATCATCATAACTTTAGTTATGTACCAAACCACCCATTATGCCATTATGCGTCATTTTGCGGCGAAGCCAGGTAGCTGCGACAACATCTATTCGCAATGCCAATAGACTGTCGCGCCGCCAAGCGGAATTCAGGAGCGTCCTCTCGAGGAGGGTTAGTAGACGACAAAATGGCAGCACTACGCAGTCGCTCCCTTGTTCAGCTGTGCTAGCCTCAGTGTTAACGCGTTGGCAAGAAAAGAACACTACGACTTTGCATGTTCCCTGCATCAGTGAACAAACCGGGCCCTCCGTGACACAGGAAATCTGATTCGTTCTTGCGAGACGCGAAGTTTTCGTGAAAATACGTGGCAACTCGCACTTTCAATACTATAGCTCACAGCGTACACATACTATCAGCTTCGCGAGGCTTTCTGTAGCCACGTAGGTTAGTTAAATGTTATCGTCTGACATAATCAGCTGAAGCTCACCCTGTTTTACCTGCATATAGCATTGGTCAGTGTTTCTTGCAGTGCATGAATCCGATAACACTGCACGCGGGAGGTCCCGCGGGCGCGCGATGTGCTTTTGTATAACTGAGCGATCTGAAGCTGGCGATACCTCTATCCTTTGTCAGCAAATCTCTGTTACGAATCGTGCGAGCGACGTTTCGATCATTCGAGAACGCGTCTGCTCGACGCCTTTCGTGGAGCGAACGCTTTCCACGCCGTCCTTCGCCAGTGTGTTGGTTTCATATTTCATAGCCAGCGCTGCGCCGCTTGTTTTTGTACGTTTGTTGGTAGGTGGCAGCACACTGCAAGCGATTTGCTTGTTGACCGGTCTGAAAGCAGAGTCGCAGAGTGTTCTTCGCGCCCAGATCGCCCAGATGCCTCTATAATTGTAAACGTGGTGACGCGGAGTGGTCGAGGTCGTTCGGCGGAGCAAATTCTTCAGATTGCTTTCAGCAGTGATGTTGAAAGAAACCATCTTGAGGAGTAGGATTTTTCACTGGACGTTGAAGACTGTGCAAGCACCGATAGTGACAGCGACGATGAACGATCAGCTGCTAACTCACGAGGAGCGAGTTGCACTTCACGTCCCCTCGTGCGTTAATGTTCTTTCACGCTCGTAAGTCACTTTGATTGTATTTAATGTATAATGTCCTAGAGCGAGATCAAAATAAAAGCATAGTTCCTCTTGTGCATTGCATGTATCAATTATTGTGGATATTATGGAGCGCCGCATGCCGCCAACACGCTCGAGCTCGACCAGCGAAGCGAAATGGTTAAAACGATAGAACGTGCAGTCACGGCCGCAATGCACGCCTCTCGGCTAACTTCTTCGCCGTTGCGAAAGCATACGTGTGCATTCTTTTCGATATTCATGTTTCGATCGTGCTGATCGAACCTGCAACATGCGAGTGAAGTAAATTGCATGCACACGGCTAGAGTCTCAGCATGGCGGTGACACAAGCGCTACTGAATGGGATGTGAAATGCTTGTGTTCCGTTTAAGACGTAACTCCGCGTTCCCGACTGCGCAAGTGATGACGACGGCGTATGATGTTTGCAAACCATCACCACGCTAAACGTGCGGCCCCGTGCAGCAGCGATCGCGCTACTCACTGGCGGCCTACGACTGCGGCAAATCCGTCAGGCAAGCTCAGCACGTACTACCTCGGAGTGCCGTTCAGCTCATACGTCAGTTCTAGTTCATGCAGTTTTATGTAGCACGCACAGGATTTCGCAAAGCATCGTTATGCACGCTAACGGAGCTGAAATATAACCTTTCACGCCGCAGCAAATAATTAGGTGGCGAGTTCTTAGCACTTTCCATGGTTTGGGAAAGCATTTTAGTCTCATATCCATTTCAGCGCAGCTCATGACTTCATCCGGTGAAAGCAGCACGGGTCGTACGTCCGCACGTCCTATCTGTTCCTATGCTAACAAACGGGTTGACCCTCCTCCTGGCGCCATCTTGAAAAGCACGGCGCGCTACCTATAGTTCGTGGGCATTACGAATAAGGCATCGTGTGCATTGCTGATGCTGTGATTGATGGCGACGAAGAATTATGTCTGAGTCCTTTGCAATGGCCGAGAAGCTTTGAACCACGCACAGGTTACACAATTCGCATCGCGCGACGTCTGGTTATTTCACTCTTCTTCCACGCTATACTACATCTGTTTACGCGATTCCTCGCACGGACAAACGCAGCACAGGGTCTTTTTTCGAAGAAGTTTGAAGCACCGCCTTTGGCTGTGTGGTATAATGCTCGACTGCCGCGGAGAGTATGGGTTCAAATCCCGCTTGACCCTTGATATTTTTTGCTCATTGCGTCCGATAGCCCTTACGTGCAGTGGCGGCGGCGGCAGCGCACTAGGCCACCAAAATCAGCTGTTGCTCAGATATAAAAGTTCTGGCTGTAAAAACGTTAACACAGCTTGCATAAGTCGCGCAGGGCTGGTTCACACCAGAGCTGGTGGGCAAGTTTCAGCTTCCCTTGTAAGCTACCTGTAATAATAATAATAATATCAGGGGTTTAACGTCCCAAAACCACGATATGATTATGAGAGACGCCGTAGTGGAGGGCTCCGGAAATTTCGACCACCTGGGGTTCTTTAACGTGCACCTAAATCTAAGTACACGGGCCTCAAACATTTTCGCCTCCACCGAAAATGCAGCCGCCGCGGCCGGGATTCGATCCCGCGACCTTCGTGTCAGCAGTCGAGCGCCATAACCACTAGACCACCGTGGCGGGGCTTGTAAGCTACCTGTACAGAAAGCTTGGGTGGTCATTGAGCGGGTATCGCTTCGTGATGATGATAAGGTTCTATATACGACACAAGGCAAACCTCGATCATAAAAGTTCTGCTCTAAAATGTCAGGCTGTCCCGTAAACGAGAGTAGACGTAAGCATGACATAGATACTGGTAAAACAGATTGGTTGGCGATGATACGAACCACAATACAAGAAATTGGGGCAAACACGCACTAGTGGTGCGAAGACTGAGGAAGTGGCGTTGCCCTCTCGTTTCCCTCCTCCTCCTGACACCTCTCTCCCACCCCTTGCTATACTATAGTATATACGACTGTGCTATACTTCACCCTCTCACCTCGCCCTTTCTCTCCTCGTCAGCGTCACTTCACTTTCTCTTCCCTTGCGATTTTATACAATAGACGGCTATGCTTTCTGTCTCTCTTTTTTCTATCTCTTTATGTGTGTTTTTCTTTGTATCTCTTTGTGTGTATTTCTTTTTCCGTTTTACTACATTTTTTCTCTTGTTTTACTGTTTTTCTTCCTGTTCCTGTATTTCTCTCTCGCTCTATCTTATTCTCTCTCTCTCTGTACTCGTTCTCTCTGCTTTTTTCTTTTCCTTTATATTCCCTTTCTCTCTTTCTTCCTTTCTTTAATTCCTTCTTTCTCTCCGTCTATGTCGATTTCTTTCTCCATCTTTCTATAATTTTTGGCCTTTAGTTCCTTCTCTTTCACCTTATTTCTGTCTATCTGTTTCTTGCTCTCTCTTTCTCTCTATACTCGTTCTCTTGTACTCTACCTTTTTCTCTCTTACTTGTCTCTCTTTCCATCTATTTCTCTCTTTGTCTTTTTTTCTCTCTCTGTACTCTTTCTATCGCCCATGAGGGTTATTACATCCTCCACCGGACAAATAGGCGCACGTGTTCTAGGAGCGAATCAGAAGATGAAGAAGGTGATGAAGAGAGCGCGTGGTGGTTAATGATGATGATAGTTTTCGGATTCAGCAGACACATTTCGCCCTGCGTAAACAGCTCCGCTGCTAAAAACTTCGAGGACGCTTGAGATTCGCCTTCAATAGTAGAACTCGATAGCGTGATCGGGCCCTGTTCGCATATTCGCATAAACTTCTGAATCGATAGCCTGGCTTCGCTTTTCGACGGATACCTGAACCGCGCCGCAAGGAAAGGGACCTCGGTGTGAGTTACATTGGTCGTTTAAACCTAATAAAACCTGCTAATAAAACATAATAAAGACTAATAAATGCCTGGTGCAAGTACAGTTGCGTAGTGCCCACTAGGGCGTAAATCTTCCTTTAGCGAATTGGGGAAGTACCCACTGTGGGTCCGTAACGCACTATGCGCAGCTGGGCAGCTGCACACATAGTTATTTCTCTTGATGATGGTGCAAATAACAATGCTTGCGTGCTTTGTACTTGGTGGGCCTTTAACCAACCACTCAATGCGCAATTGAGATCTTTTGGCGCTTGGTGTGAGGCTATGCACGTGGCACGCAATATTACATGCGTTAAAAACACTCCTCGCAGTACATGACAATGGTATAGGTTTTTTTTTAAAACAATTCCAAGCACTTCCCTTTGGTAGAATACCTGCTTCGCACGCAAATGTCCTTTGTTTGATTCCCAGTCAAACTGAATATTTCATTTTTTATTTATTTGTATCTGCGTCAAGCGTTCGCTCACGCACAGCGCTGATTCTTTGCTCACAACCAACAACGCTGACATTGACACGGAATTTCTGCGAAGGCAGCTTGCTAACGCTGCCACGTTAAAATGGGAATAGTTCATGTCAGCGAGTATATATGCCATCTTATTCCACACCATCACAATAAACCACACCATACTGTTAGGGGTCCATATTGACGCCATTGTTTCCACTCAATACGTGGGATAAATCTTGGGCTCTGTCTAGCGTATGCGGCCATGGCGGGACGTAGGCCTGAAAGCTTCCTGACCCGAGATGAACGTGGTTTGAACTGAATCTCAGTGCAGGTCTTGTCTCGGCCAAACAGCAACCACGGCTCGCCGGACGCAGGTGCATGCATCAGTCGTACGCGTCATGACACCATCTTTCGAAGGCGGTGCAGAAACCACAAAGCAAAACTCACGGGCCGCGGGCGTTCAAAAGAGCACAAGCAAAGTGTTTGGTGCCTTGTACTTGCATTTGGAACGTTGCTATTAAAATGACAAGGAAAACTTGAGTATACTAGAAGTTACAGCTTGAGTGATATTGTGAGCAAGCACACGTTAAGGAGATTTGTACAAAGTTCTGTCCAATTGTTTTTGCTAGTTGTGTGGACGCGTGACCAAGAAGGAGTAGACATATTCTGCTTTGGACGAACTGGACCTCCTGCGTAATAAATTTGTATACCTTTAACTTAATGTTGCAGTGTATTGCAGTATATCATTAGTTTTTTGAAGGCACTACTGTGCTGGACGAGTCGTTCGGCGGGCCTTTTTGTGCGAATCACGTCAACATTGCAATTTCCGGTTGCTCGAAATAAATATAACAGGAAACGAAATTCCACTATATTTCTAGCACGAGATCTGATTCTATTTATGCAAAAAACAGAAGAAGAATCAGTCAGGAAATCTAGATATTGCCACGGGGTGCCAGAGATCAGCATAGTACGGAAGACGACGACGCTTGGTGATCTCTCGTGCAGACCTGGCTCCATCTTGTATGCCTGCCTCCGAATGCTGTATATTCATTGTAAATATATCGAGAAACGCCTTTTTCCCCATAACATTTTGGTGGAGAGTGCGTGTTCTCCTGGATTCAACCATCATGGCGATTCTACGCAGCGGACGCTCCTTGGCTGCCTCTTCGATGTCTGCTCAAGACAATAACGCGGATGCATCGGAAACTACACCGACCATGCCTCGGCCGTGTCACAACCAACCTGCACTAACACCACCGTCGTCCTGGCACAACCGCGCGACCAGGCACGTTTTCCGGCACCTACAACACTGATGTAGATGATTGGCTTCAGCTCTACGAGCGGGTGAGCGCACTGTGCAACTGGGACCCGACGCCTATGCTGGCCAATATTCTATTCTATCTTGAAGCAACGGCAAAACTGTGGTTTTCCAACCCCGAGTAAGCAAACACGAGTTAGGACGTGTGCAAGCAAAAGCTTACGATCTGTTCGGCAAGCTCGTTCGGCGCCGTCGTGCTGCACAGAAAGAACTCGCGTGCCGACTCCAGACCTGCACCGAGTCATACGTGACATACATTCAAGATGCGCCTGCTGCAGCAAGGTTGATGGCACGATGCTGGAAGCTGAAAAGGTCGCGCACATCCTCTATGGAATCGCGGATCATGCGTTCACCCTTGCGGTGTTCAGAAATTCGCCGAAAGTAGTCGACGTCAATAATGAATGCCGGCGCTTTGAGGCCGCGAAAAGCCGTCGCATTACTCCACACTTTCCGCGCCTTCCCAACACGGCTGCAACATCTACCTGCAAAGACGCCCGTTTACCATCAGTTTCTGCTGCATCCGACAGTATTGTGCGCATCATCCGCTGAAAATTTGAAGCAGCATCTCCAGTTCCTGCTCAAGTCAGGGCCCTCGACGATTCTCGCGCAACGATTTCTCTAATCCAGACCATTGTGGCCAGCAACTGGCAAACGCAGGACACCAAACGCTTTGCCCAGTTAACAGACCCGATTACCGCCTACTCTGTGCACCTGATCTGTCCCGAAGGTGGTACACCGTCCTCGTTACAGGAACTCGGCGAAATGGCGAAGCTCTGATGACAGGCCTATCTGTTTCTGCTGTGGACGCGTCGGCGATATTTCACGTCATTGCCGCAGTCCTGGGAACTCACAGCCATCGCCGCACTATGCAAACACCCGATCCCCGCCTAATGGTTCCGGCGTGCCGGTACACGTTGAAGACGACGCCGCTACGCCATTCTTGCCTGCTCGACGAAACTACTCCACATCGCCATCCCGACACCTGTCCCGCTCGCCTATCCGTCATCGCTCTCTTTCGCCCTCCTACTCTCACCAGTTCTCGGAAAACTAACAGGCGCTGTTCCATGAGGTGAGCCTGCCTTGAAAACCCGACCCAGAATTTCTCTGCATACGCTACGTAGATACAGAAACCTGATCAAGTAAATGTTGATGGTACACCGGTAATAGCACTCGTTGACACCGGCGCTCATGTCTCGGTCATGAACTCCAGTTTTCGTGCTCGACTAAAGAAAGTGCTCACTCCTGCCCCGATTACTGTAGTCCGCGTGGCCGATGGTGCAACACCGGCTGTAACTGCATTTGTGCCGCCCGTGTCACTGTTACCGGACGCCATACGTCTGTTTTGTTTCATGTTTTGGAGGACTTGCCACTTGCAGCCGTCGTGGCACTTGATTTTCTATCGCAGCATTTCGCCCTCATTGACTGTTATTCGGGTGTTGTTCAACTCGCCCAACCATATGTCATTGAACCTCCTGATCCTGCGCCGAGAAGGCTATGCTCCCGCGAATATATTCGCCTACCTTGACGAGCCGTGACCTATATAAATCTCCCTTCCGACCCGCCTGTGGCCGACGGAGATTATGCCGTGTCACCCAACGCTACCGTCCTCTGTTCGCCGAATGTTACGTTCTCACAGGCGGTTGTGACTATGAAGAACAACGCGACATGTCTCCCTATTGTGAATTTTGGACTTTGCTCTCAAGTGCTCTCAAGTGCCCTTGCCCCGGCCTGCGACTACCACATCTCCGCCTTAACTGGGGGTACGCCGTCGCATACCAGTGTTGAGTCGGGCACTACATTGGAATGCACAACAAAATGATTGCCTCTGACCTCCCGGCCGAGAATGTACACGCACTTCGTGCCTTTCTTGCGTCGTACTAAGACATCTTTGATCTCTATCAATGACCACTCGGCCAAAGAACCGTCCTGAAACATCGGATGAACACCGGCGATGTCATTCCGGTACACCAGCGACCTTATCGTGTTTCCTCCGCCGAGCGCCACGTCATCCACAAAGAAGTCAGCAAGATGCTTGCCCGGGTATCATTGAGCCTTCTTCAAGTTTTTGGGCTTCGCCTGTTGTGCTCGTCAGGAAGTAGCATAACAGCTGGCGCTTCTGTGTCGACTACCGAAATCCGAACAAGGTAACGAAAAAGGATGTGTATCCCCTACCACGGATAGATGACATCCTTGACTGCCTTAATGAAGCAAGGTATTTCTCTTCGATCGACCTCCGTTTCGGGTACTGTCAGATAGCAGTTGATGACATGGACCTTGAAAAGACGGCATTTGTAACACCTGACGGGCTATATCAGATCAAAGTGATGCCGTTCAGGTTATGCATTATGCCCATTACATTCGAATGAATGATGGACGCTCTTCTTCACAGTTTTAAGTGGTCAATCTGCTTGTGCTACCTCGATGACGTAATTTTCTTTTCGCCGACCTTCGAAAACCCACCTCGAGAGTCTCTCAACAATTCTTTCTGTTTTCCACAGGGCTGCACTTCACCTAAACTCGTCGAAATGTCACTTCGGCCGTTGGCAGGCAACTCATTGTCCTCGGGAACCTTGTCGATTCTTGCGGTGTTCGTCCCTATCCAGAGAAAATTCGCGCAGTGAAGGATTTTTCTCTGCCGACCTGTGCGAACGACGTTCGAAGCTTTCTGGGCCTCTGTTCCTACTTTCGCAGCTTTGTGCGAAATTTCGCTGACGTCGCACGCCCCCTCGCGGAACTACTCAAGAGGATGTCAGTTTTCTCAGGGGTCCTGGACACGCCTGTGCGTTTGCTGAACTGAGCACCAGACTCACGACGCCACGGATTCTCGGACAATTTGATATGTCCGCTCCAAAGGAAGTGCGCGCCGACGCCAGCGGCCATGGAATTGAAGCTGTTTTGGCCGAAAGACAGCATGGTTGCGAGCATGTCATTGCATACGCTAGCCGTCTTTTGTCGCCAGCGGAACGCATTTACTCAATCACCGAACCGTCTGGACAGTGGGCAAATTTCGGCCACATTGCTATTGGCGGCCATTCATAGTTAGCACCGACCAAAACGCCTTATGCTGGCTGTCATCCTTGAGAGATCCTAGTGGACGTTTCGGCCGGGTGGGGTGGCTCTACGACTACAATAATACCCATACATAGTTATGTGCAAGTCCGGCCGCCAACATCAGAAGGCTGGTTGCTTGTCGCCTCATCCCGTAGACCCACCAGAACGTCCTGAGAGCGGCGAGTCTAGTTGCGTGTTAGTAACTTCCGCGTTCAGCGCCATCGGAAACGAGCAACGCTATGATCCTCAAATAAGAGATATTATTCTTCGGCTGAGTGGTCTGTTAACTCCTCCGTCTCTCCGCATGTTTGTGCTCCAAGATGACGTATTCTATTGCTACAACGTGCATCCCGACGGGCCTGAACTGCTGCTGGTCATACCCAAGCAATGCGTTAGACTGTCCTCGTTAGAGCCAATCATATGCATTAGACTGTTAGTCACAATGTTCCTACAACTGGTCATTTGGGAGTCTCATGGGCTTATGACCGTATTCGACGGCGCTTCGTTTGGCCCAGTATTTACCAGTCCATCTACCTTTACGTCGCTTCGTGCAAATCCTGTCAGCACCGCAAGGAACCATTAGCCCGTTTAGCAGGACGCTTCCAGCCCAATGAAATACCATCTGAACCAAATTTATAGGGTAGGTCTTGACCTTATTGGTCCTTTCCCTTTATCGGCCAGTGGAAACAAGTGGATAGCCGTTGCCGCGGATTACACTACTCGGTGTGTGATCACGCATGCCCTTCCTAGTAGTTGTGCAACCGACATCGCAGACTTCCTTCTAGAGGACGTCGACTTCATTACGGCGCTCCTCGACAACGGCTTACCGATCGGGGTCACTACTTTCTATCCCAGATTGTCCAAGACATATTGCACTCTTGCGCCACCAAAATACAAGTTCACAACTGCTAACCACCATCAAACCAACGGGCTCACAGAGCGCCTCAATAGAAGTGTCACAGAAATGCTCGCCATGTACGTTTCTTCCGACCATCGTCACTTCGACGCCGCTCTGGCATTTGTGACATTTGCCTATAAAGCGTCCTGGCATAATACTGCAGGTTTTCCCCATTTTTACAATTTTGCGGACGAGAACCCAAGCTACCTTTTGACACGCTTCTTCCTGCCGCTGCCCACACAACATCAGAATACGCCCGTGATCCAATCTCTGAACTCTAACGGCACGTGACATTGCCCGCCTGCGTCTTAGGGCTTCGCAAGAAAAGCAATGGCTCGTATACGATGCCCACCACCGCGATCTCCATTTCGACCCTGGTGAGAATGTCCTTCTCTGGACATCATCACGGCGAGTTGGCCTGCGCGAGAAGTTGACCTCGCCGTACTCCGGTCCGTGCAGTGTCGTGCGCCAAGTCACCGATGTGATATACGAGATTCAACCTCCTCACACCGCCATGGCACGATAATTTCCCGATATTGTTCACGTGAATCTGCTGAAGCGGTATCATTCTGACTAGTCAAGCACCGGGACGGTGCGTTCGCAGCCGGAGGTGATGCCATGGTGCGCCAGCGATGGGCACAGCACGGAAGAATACGCCGCTTGCTGATGTGTCGTGGAGACTTGGATCCCTCTTGTATGCCTGCCTCCGAGTGCTGTACATTCGTTGTAAATATATTCTCAAACACCGCTTCTCCCCGTAACAATATGTAATTAAAATCATTTAGGATTAATTACGGAAAACCACGACATCATCGTAATATAACTTTTTGTTGCAATATAATATCAAGTCACTTGGAATAACGTTGTGAAAACTTGACGCATTCACAGACAGTCCTTCAAAGACCCGCTTGAAAAGAATAAGAACTCTGAATGAGCATTTTTCTAATTCGTTTGTGCAGTAACTAGTGCATGTAACGTGGTGCTGTACAAACGCTTGGGGGCAGATATCCATTTTTCTTATGTGTTCACTGGTTTACTTAATATTCTCGTTTTATCCTCGCAACGATGCCCGGACGTTCTCGTTAGAGATCCCGAATAACAGCTCCGGCATTTGGTTCATTTTCTCTTGAAGGTGGACGACAACGGGCGCTAGAAGCATTTCATGTTTAAAAAATGGCGAAGCTTGCACTAAGTAGCGAAAGGCTCGAAACAGGAACTCGTGCTAAAACCAACCTTGCGCACCTCACATATATCTACGGGCGCGTCGTCGTTCGCGTAGGGCTTCTATCACCTCGAGCTCTTCTCCCAGCCGCCGTCGCCGTTCTCTTGTATTCTCTCGTTGTAAGTACCACTGAAGCACTCCGTACAGAGCGGAGCTGAAACGTGCGGCCACGGTGTTTATCACTGGGCTAATCCGGGCGGTTCACAGAGCTTTTTAACGCGATAGCGTTAGAGAGCTCGTGTCGCAGAAATTCCGGTGTCGGCGTCGGCACCGTTGGTTGTGAGCGAAAAATCGTCCGTGACCGAAAAATCGAGACCGAAGCAAATAAAACAAACAACAAAAGTCTTCGGTTCCACTGAGGATCGAACCCGGGCCGTTCGCGTGGCAAGCAGGTGTCCTACCACAAAGCCACCATGTAACTTGCAGCTGCGTCGGAAAAAAACACTACATAAATGCCATGTAGTGGAAGGAGTTGTTGTCTCCTTAACGCATTTTGTTCGGCAGGTGTCGCGACGAAAACGAGCCCATTCGGCGATTTGTAGGTGCATAGGCGAGGCCATCAACATACGTCGAAAAAGGCCGGGATAGTGCAGCCATCGCCGCTAAAAACACACACGAATTTTCAAACAGCTCTAAAGATGGACAACTATGTCCATCTAGCGGAAAACATTTCAAGCCAACACCAGTTTCTAGAGGAGGCGTTGGTCAAGAAAACAGCAAACGCTAGGTAATGTGCTGCCATCTGTGAGGCATTGTGAGAAATATGTCTCAACCCTTTATGGCCTTCGAGATGGCGGACGCGCGGCGCACATCTTGGAGGCCATGCGACTCGTGCTTTAGATCAAAAACTTGTACAATTCGCGCGCGCGCGCGCGTGTGTGTGTCTGTGTGCGTGTGTGTGTAACAATACAAATTAATAAGTATGCACTTAGTGGTTGAAGTGCGCACTAGGGGCCGGATTTCGCTATCGCGTTCAAATCTTAAAGGCGAAGCTTAAGGGTCCCCCAATTTTCTCAATTACTGGTTACGTCCGTAGAGAAACCTGAATTGGTGTTTGCTGCCCGTCTGCTGCCTTCTTCATTTTTAGTGGACCAGTGGAGAGTAGTGGGATTTGCCCAATTTTATGGCCACATAGCCGTTTATGACGACGATAGTTTTTCTACGCATTTTACACGCCAACGTTTTTGCGGCCGGCTTTAAGAGCTTCGTTGTGAACATTTCAAAGTAAGGACGAGAAACTTTCCAGCGATAAAGCGGATGATTATCACAACATGGCAAGACGGCATCGAGTACGGAAGCGGTGATGTCGATGTGCCCTCTCTTACATTTCATACGGGCGCCGCAACTATGTGGCACCATTAGGCACGGAAAGACGCAGCTGCATTTGGCAGCAACAAAACGATATCGTAGACGGACGAATGCGACCATGGACATCCACCTAGACGCGAGAAAGTATTGGTGGATAGTAATATGGCTTTTGGGTTTTTGCACAGATGTTCTTGCTGTGACCCGCATAGATACCCGGATTCTGTCGCTTTAGCGCCCGTGTAACCGCTGCCTGTTCTCGTTCAAAGTCACATGAAGGTCGGCGACAACACAAGCTAAAAGGCTTTGGTGCTTAATACTCGCTCACAGAAAATATATTTTTCGTAAATTGGTAAGCTGAGTGTTCATGCCCGATAATTAATAACAGTGCGCTTGCGCACTCCAAATCCTCCCGATATTCGTCTACGAACGCATATTACTATTGCCTAAAACTGCTCACTGCATATTTAGAACCAATGTCATGGCCAGAGAACTTTGAGCTGACGAGTCCATTATTTTAAAAGGCACTCTATTCTTACTAATTGAAATCAAACGTTCGTAAATCTCTGCGCTCGAAGTGTTTCACAGGTGCCCCTTTGTTATAATTTCTTTATGCTCTTAACACATATTCGCTTATTATCTGGTGGCTCACATAATACGGTCCGCCTTGTTTCTGCGACTAGCAGTTCGTATTTACTTATTCGTCTCAGTTCCAACGGTAGATCCCGTGTACATTCCGTTGACTACATAAGCTCCCTCCGTATGTTACCAAAGCCTTAAATATAAATTTATTGCGCCCTCAAGCTGCCCCTGAACATGAAGAAGCACCCACTATAAATAACAACATATTTCTTAGGTCGCTGTGACCACCTACTATGAATAACAACATACTGCTCACTGAGCTTTATCAATCGTTGGTGTGGGCACAAGGCGTCTTGACAACGCGAGTTAACGCGATATTACAGTTTTAACGCGATAGCATTCACAGCGAGTTCACGCTAATTGGCAAAAACTGATAATTTTAGTACAGGACGTAAAGCGACCACAACATGAGCACCTTAAGGCTATCACGTTAAAATGTAAAAGCCATGCTCGCGTTATCACAACGCCCTGTGCCCACGCCGAAGATTGAAAAAAAAGTCCGAATAGTTTCTTATTAACTGCGACCGGAGAAATAGTGCGTTATTCATAATGGATGCTTCTTCAGTTCATGCTAATAATAAACATGAAGGACTCGAATCCGGATAGATGAGAGATAGATGAGAGGCCTTCTACGTCACAGTCAGGTGTTCTACCACAAAGCCATGACACTAGTTGTAATGATTCAATAAAGAAAACCTATACAGGGGCTATGTAATGTGAATAGTCGCAATAAAACATGTAATATTGCATGACAGAAGCGTAGAACAAGACCAGGCGCTACATTGTGCAAATGGCGCAACAAGTGAATGGTTTAAAAGCTAACTTATCGCAGGCGGTCAAGTATAACTGATTATCACCATCAACCACACCATCAAGAAAGTGTGTAGCTGCACCACATGCGCGTGTTGCCTTGCGAACGCGCAGTGGTAACTTCGCTAATTCTCAGATCGATTAATTATAGCGTGATGTGCACTTCGCATCAGTACTTGCGGTAGGGGTGGATTCTAGGCGAGTTTAAAAGGAACACTGTTACGCGCGCAGACGTTCCTGTCCTCGCGCCACTGTTGTGGTGTTCACCGAGAAGCGTAGCGTTGCAAGCAAATGAAAACGCGAAGCGAACGGGGCTAAATTATGCTGTCGTCGTATACTCTTGAACGTGAAGCTCAAGCGCCCTCCAAGGTTTTGTTGTAGCTGTTTCTAATAAGAATAGAATATTCGACTACTATTTACCCGAATCGACAAAAAATATGAGCTGTACCTGCCTATGGCAAGTCAAAAGCTGGCTACGGCATGAAAAGAATATGCTTTATTGCACGAGCACTTTTGTTCGATGTATGGCAAGTTTGTAACGGCTGAACAGTGTTGCAGAGGTCCCTCCTTGGAACACTGTTCTGGCGCAGGATAGAAATCACGTCTCTACTACTTTCAAGTACTCCTTAGTTACTCTCGATCACTTGTTACTTCACTTTGTAGTGCTATAGTGGACGCTAGGCATCTAGTATGACGTCATCGACTTGTTCTACCACTTGTGCTGGCACCCACACTCACGGGCACGTTCCGCGTTTTATGAGGCGTCTCAGGATTCCCCCTTAATAAGATCCCAGGACACGGGCGCTTTCCTTGTACAACGCATGGTGTTGCCACGCGTTCTTGTTCGAACGCAGCAGCAGGAGCCTGTACACTGAAATGGACTACACCAGCTGAAATCAAATTAAATATTCACCTAACGAAGCCTTTCACTGATTGTTCTAGCTATTGTGCACGTTTCAAAGGAGGCATGCGTACACATATCCTCACTGTCTTGCCGCACTTTTAGAAATTCACGCACCACGTGATAGCGCGGTGCGTGAATCCCACCCATTGTTTGGCACATAAGGCATGTAGAGTCTGCACTCGCAGAGTCATAAGATTGAATACACTATGACGACTTCCCTGGGAAAATTGCCTTTGCGCAAATTCTTAGCCATAAAAAGAGCATATAGCACATGTTTCCTTTCATAGATGCCCCTTAAACAGTCATATTACTTACGTGTTTGTACGCCTCCATTATCGTTGTTTCCTTGAAGTAGTCTTCGGATGCTCCAATATAGTAATAAAGACCTCCTATCTGCATCGAATAAAGGTAACTTTCTTAGCACTCTAGTGTAACATAGCCTTGCCAACAATATTTCCTGCCATTTTTAGTTCAAGAAAGAACATAAAGTGTAGCAATCTTTGCTTCATAAATGTGAGAAAAAAGGTGGAAAATATATATCGCCAAGGCATTTCAGTGACTTTGCACTGTACTGTTGACCACGATAGTGTATACGAACAAGGCATATGGTCTACGGCGGTTACAGTTTGGTGCTGATTGAATACAAATGATGTCTTTCATCTCGTGGTGGACCTATTCAAGAGCTGTTTGTGGCACTTTAAGACGCTTGTCAGGGGTTAAAGTTGGCACCACATCAAATCATGGTAAAGCTCATGCTGAAGTCTCTCAGCCGCGGTCTACACGCAACGTAGATGTTTAAAACTTTTTTCCCTCTCCTAGGACCCTTGTATATTGAAATGTCACGCACAACTTCGTTATGAACGAAATGCACAGCTTTTCGCAAGCTCTTCGTCTCGCTCCCATTGACCACAGGACGGTGAAACAAAAATTGTGAAGATAGCTATGGTCCTATACCACCATCCTGACCATCACCCTGCTCACCACCGCTCAGTTTATCCCTTAGCTCCGAAATGGCTGAAGTCCCTGTAGCGATTACCGCACTGCTAAAGACGTGGCGGCAGCACTATCTAATATTAAGCATCGAAGACATTTCTGCATTGCTGCATGATTGCACAATCTTCAACCAACTGTCATGCTAAAATGATACCATCAAATACCTGCCGGTTTCCGAGTCACGAAACACTGCTATAACAACTGCTTTTTGGATGTGTCAATATCTATGCAAGCCCTCTGCACAATCGCTTCGATGGTTCGTCAATAAGATACTGCCTAGTTTGACCACCTGTTCTGAATACACTGGTTTCATTTTTGACTTCAGTACATAAGCAGGCGAGTATGATACTCAGGCGAATATTCGCCCTGTTTCGAAGTACAGACTAGTCCGGAAACAATTGAAGACCGATATTGGTGTTTGCATAATAAACGTCGTTGGTCATCACATGAATTCTTTCGTATTTCTCCTCCATTTGCTTCACCTAGTGCCAAAATGGCAAGAACTTCTCGGTATCATCAACTGATGCAGGCAGTTCATTTCGAATGCATCGCCTATTTAACGCACTTCAAGATCTCTTATTAGTGAAGACGAAGCCGTACGACAATTCCCTCGGACCTATGGCACCAAGACAGAACTAAGCTCTATCCGGGAACCACTCCTTTTAGCCTATTATTGAATGCTCCCAGGGTAGTTATGTGGCAGTTTATCTGAAGGGTTTGATGGTCGGTCGCTTTTGTTGCCATCGAAGAGATGGCGTGACGTCTTCCCGCGTCCGTCTAGGGCGCGGCAGCAACACAAATGGGACTATGATCGACGCCACCCTACCGATATGGCTGATGAAGTTAGAGCCAACAACGCTATAATGCACTGCGTCAGAGTCAGTTTCACGAAGCTAAAAATGTCCGTCACTGAGTTCGTTACAACACAGACGTGCACTTCCCAGGATAATCACAATACCGTAACGGAAATTGGTAGGGAAACCAATCGGGTGCTCGTGGGGCACATAGGATCTCCTGTGGTTAGCCTGACACTTTTCTACCGTGCGTCGCCAACTGCAGCGCCACCTTTGGGAACAAGGCAGCCGCTGCAGTCACACCTGTTTGTGCGTGGTAAGCACAGTGGCCAGTCACTCGTGGTCTTCGGGGTCGACATCGCCGGCACTCGACTCCTCGTCGGGACTGATGCCGAGCTGTATATAGTATCTAGCAAGCACAGAGAATGCCAACGCCCTGCATGCATGAACCCGCCCTCCATGCATGATCAACTATGCCATAGCATCTTAGGGCTCAGATCAGTCACGCTGCACAGTCAGGCACCTGTACAGATTGGTCTTCGATATCGCCAGTGTCAGCTTTGCCATAATAGAGCTGAACGCTATGAGCACTTTCAATGTGGAAGTGAGTGCTCGCAAAGGCCGTCTAAAGCATAACGTCCCGTTTCTAGCTATTTGCAGCATGCAGTCCACTAACACTTCCACTGGAATCTGTGCATTTCGGTATGTCTCAACGAACGACAATGTTCTCGCTTAGTAGCCGCAACTGGCGACGCCGCGATATGATAAGCTGCCTGAGAAACTCAAGGTGTCACATCATGAGCAACCACTGGCCGCCGCGCGTCAACGAAGCCCTGCTGGACATTTAGCGAATACTTTCGCAGCGAGGGAAGCTTTTACAGTTAAAGTAATAATCTTGGACAAAAAAATCACCGACGATTACGATAGTGCCTTATGCGAATTCTGGGCGCCGCTTCGTGTTGCGGCCAGGGCAAATATGTTTGAAGTTTTGGCTTTCCGCAAGGTATCGGGTACACCAGAAATGATAGTTTTTTGTTAAATAGGACAACATCTACTACGCCACTATTTGTCTTTCTGCGAATAAGCGAGGTACCAGCTACACATATTTAAAGTAGTATGTGCACTTTGTTGATGCTGCATGTGGCTGATGACGATGAAGAATTATGGCTGAGCAATTTGCAGTGGGTGGGAAGCATTAAACCACACACTCGTTGCGCAGTTGGCATTGTGTGATGACTGGTTGTTATTTTGCTCTTGTGCCACGCTATATTACATAGGTTAACGCGATTCCTTGTCCGACATGGCGCCTATATAGAGATATAGAGTCTTTTTGCAAATGAGTCTCAAGTACGAGCCTTGCTCTGTGGTAGAATATTCTACTGCCGCGCCGGAGGTCCCGGGCTCAAATTCCATTCGATCCTGGGTATTTTTTTCTCATCTCATTTTTTCATGTCTATCGGTTCAAGTAAGGCGTCGGCGACGCCTGTCAACGCATGTCTCTCGGTTACGACACCGACGGCGACGCCGCTCAAAGCGAGAACGGGCGTCTAAGAGCTGCGCTCTAAAATATCGTTCTTGTGTAGCGAATGGTGTAGTTTTAAATCCTGCGCTAAATGTAGCTTCACTACTGTGGAACCTGAGGAAATGCGTAGCACGGGCAAACAGCTATTTTCATTTGTACAGTTCCATTGCTCTGTTTATCAGACCACCGATGTCGTCAATGTTTGAGATGAGCATGTAGGCATTCCCCGACATGAGTAGAACCTTGTTACTGAGATTCACAAACTCGGTGTGCCACAAGCGCGCTACATTTTGCTGTGCTTTATCTACTTCTTGCTTGTTACGGCAGTTCAGATTCAGTTGGAGACCGGCGTTGCTCAAAAGCATCAAAACATGCCGCAGACGTTAATATGCGTGGAGAAGTCCGGAACGAAAACGGCGACGTCGTCGAGGTAGCACAAGCACGTTTGTCATTTCAAGTTGCGCAGAATGGTGTCCATCATGCGCTCGAAGTTTGCAGGCGCATTACACAAACCAAACGGCATGACGTTTACCTCGTACAAGCCGTCGGGCGTTACAAAGGCTGCCTTCGGTCGAGCGTCATGAGCCATGGGTACTTGCCAGTATCCCGAGCGCAAATCGACAGATGAAAAAATTGTGATCCTTGGAGGCTGTCGATCGCGTCGTCAATTCGCGGCAGCTGATAAACATCCTTGCGGGAGATCTTGTTCAGCCGTCGGTAGTCCACACATAGCCGCACAGAACCGTCCTTCTTCGCAAAGAGAGCGACAGGAGACGCCCATGGGCTGTCTGAGGGCTGAGTTACATCACATCGAAGCATGTCGTCGACTTGCCCATTTTTTACCGGACGTTCTGAGGGAGACACACGATATGGACATTGACGCAGTGGTGGTTGGGCGCCAGCATCGATGCGATTCGTAACAGCGGACGTGCGGCCGAGAGAAGTTTGCCCGATATCTAAAGGTGGCACTGAAGGTTGGAACGCTGGGCCGATGTAAGGTTGTCAGCAGTGGAGAGACGAAAAGCTTCAGTGTGGGTGATGAATCAGACGTAGAAACAGCACTGATGGTACGGGAACTGATACACTGCGAGTCATCGGGTGCATCAAGAACTTGTGCGTCTTCGAGGGTTCCGCTGTGCGAAGATATTCCCATCGAACCAACAGAACAATGTACGGAGATGGGTTGGTAACAAAAATAGCGGTGCTGCCCTGAGTAACTTGTGCGGTCGCGAAAGGTACCAGTAATCCTTTCCTAATGGAAACGCGGTCAGATGGCGAAAGGAGTGCAATGGTGTCGGAGAGACCGGCGCAGTAGACCGGCACAGCCGTTGACGAGTTTGGAGGCACTTTGGTATCGTATTTGACGAGGATCTTGCTCGATGCCGATGAAGTGTCTGCCGGCGTCAAATCTGAAAACGGTGAGAGTTAGATTTCGGCTGGTCCGCAATGAATTACGGCGTCGTGGCGGGAGAGAAAATTTCATCTCAGGATGACGTCGTGAGAGCATGGGGCAATTATGATGAACTCGACGTCGTACAGAACGTCCTGGATTACGACGCGAGCAGTGCATACTGCTGTAGGATGAACACTCTGGGAGCTAGCGGTACGGAGGGACATCCCAGAAAGTGGTCTGGCGGCGACTTCGACGTAACTCTGCGGGGCAGCCGCAGGGATTACTTGGGGCGTCCTGGCGGCAACTGGGGTGCAGGAGCCAGAGGTTGCTGGTGGTACTCGGGCATGAACTCCGCAATTTCGTGCTCACTCGCTCGGCGGAGGGCAGGAAGAAGGGTGGTCGACGACTGTTGAACGTGCGGCGTGTGAGTAAAGGCCAGGAGGGAGAACTGGCGTATAATTTGCTCGCGCAGGAATTGATTGACTTCTCCCGGCAACGCGGCCTGGTCAGATATTTCCGCGTCGCGTGATGGGGAGCGCCGGGCAGAGCTCCTCGTAGCTCTGGCACATCTTTATGACCTCTGCCACTGTGCCAGGGTTTTTGGCGAGCAGCATGGTGAAGGCATCGTCGTCAATGCCTTTCATGACGTTCCAGATCTTGTCAGACTCAGACATCGTTCCGTTGGCTTACTTACATAAGTCGACGGCGTCTTCAATATAGCTTGTGAAAGATTCACCGGCCTGCTGAGCTCGTTCGCGTAAGCGTTGTTCTGCTTGTAGCTAACGAACTGCACGGTGGCCAAAAGCGTTGATGACAGCGGTCTTGAAGTCGGACCAAGTCGCGAAATTGGACTCGTGGTTGTGCCACAAGCTTGCTACTCCCGCGAAGTAGAATACCAAGTTGCTCAACTTGCCTGCTTCGTCCCATTTATTGGGTGTGCTCACTCGCTCGTAAATTGCGAGCCAGTCCTCCACGTCGGTGCCGTCGGCGCCAGTGGATCGCGATAGGCGGATCGAGGTACACGAGGGACACCGGGACATGTGGCTCGTGCAGGAGGCGGAGTTTGATGGGCGGCGCCTTGAGGTATAGTGGATGACAGGGTACGGAATCGAACTCCAGGGCATCGAATGAGAGCTCCACCATTTTAGAGCGGGACCCGTTCCTATCTTCGAAGGCTGCACTACAATATATATATATATATATATATATATATATATATATATATATATATACATATATATATATATATATATATATATATATATATATATATATATGTATATATATATACAGGGCGTTTCAGTTAAAACGCACCAAGTATTAAAAAATTAAGCATAGGCGCTACGCATCTCTAATTAGCGCAGTATTGTTCTGAGCCATATGGAGCACGTCAGAATATTTTCTTCCAATCCGCCAATTTAGGCAATTAACAAAGATTGCTTAATGAACTTTTGAAATGCTAACTCTAGCGAAAAGTTTTGATTACAAACTTTGTAGTGCTTGTTGAGAAACATCGAATTTTTCAATCTGTGTGAAGGTAAATCCTCTGCCTCAATTTTTTCCGGCCTTTCTTTACAGCGCGCGAATTTTAAAAATACCACGTGACTGCCGCCAAAAGCGCGGTGCTTTTAGTGCCCTGAAATGTAACTTCAACGAATTATCAACGGCACGGCGACGTCGGCTGCATTCACGCCTGCTCCACTCGCTACAGTGGTGACACAGAGAACACGGCTTTTGCCGAGGGGTCGCTGCCATGCTGCTGCGAATTTTCACGCCAGTGAAGCGGTTCAAACCAGGCTACAGCCGAGCGTGGCTCACTGAACTTGATGCCTTACTCGATTTGAATAACGTCACCGCACAGCCAGCGATGCAAGCCTTCCTGCTGACCACCCTCCCGTTGGAACTTCGTCATCTTGCTGCCACGTCGACCTCGAGCCCGCAGCGATACCATGGTCTGTGTGCTGCAGCGCTGGCCTGCTACGGCGAAAGGTACGGCGTACCTCCGTGAAGCCGCCGCGAGGTCCCTGCTTTTCCTCTGTTGCAGCGAGCGGTACCAACCGCTCACACAAGACTTGACTCAAACTTTCACAAGACTTGACTCAAACGAATAAGAGTCCGGATACCTCGCGTCCGGCCACAAGCGCATCAATTCCTGCGCCCGACTACCCGCCCGACGAGGTAAAGCACATTAATATTAATAATAATACCTTCTTCTTTTCTATCGACGATGAAGGAGACTGCGGGTAAACATTGCTTGAAACACGAGCAACTTGACAGAGGCCCGCAGCCACCTCTACAATCCAGGCAGCGGTAGCACACATTCACAAAAGAGAAAAGTAAAAAATAATATCGAACAGATATCCAGAATGCAAAGATATCCAAAACATTTATACCACTTCATAAAAAAAAACACCAGAGCAGTAAGCAAAAACGAAGAAAGCAGTATTTTACTTTTATTTACTATGTGAGCATGGATTGAGGAAATATTCTCGCAGCGTTCGTGCAGAAGTTATTTGCAATTAAATGTATTTTTATTAAATGAATTTGAAAAGGTTGGTAGCGTGTATGATATTCTCTGCATAGAAGAATTTGCCCGCGCACTAACCACCATCCACTGTTATATGTGACGAGTGCCAAATGAATAAATGTTTTTAGCCAGATTACATAACTCATGGAGAAACTTTAAGTTTTCTTTTATCTCTTCTTTGAATGCTAAAATTAACTAAAAATTGTAAAGGGTAAACACGCGGATGATATTTGCTTTCAAAAATAAATATGAAGTATGAGAATTATAATGTACGTTGAAAAGTGCTCCTACAAACTTTTACTGCAGTATATGAAGCCTTTCAAGGTATGCCAAAGTCATCATCCACACTTCATCCACACAGCAATCCACACAGCATCATCCACACAGCAAGCGTGCCAAAGTCATCATCCACACTTCACGCCCGACTTCGGAGGAATTGTCGTCGACGATGTGCGACCAACGCGACCTTTCATCGACTTCGACACGCTGTGCCTCTTGCCACCAGCGAGCAGCATCGTCTTTATAGTCTACGCACCAGAAGTTCCTCAACGTGACTAGGAACGGCCGAATGTACGAGATGCTGCTACAATGAACAAAACGCCCGATGACTACGTGCGAGGTTTGCCAATGACAGAACAGCTGGCATCCCCGAAGAAGCTGTGGTTACGGTGCTCGACTACCGATCCGAAAGTCGTGGGCTTGGTCCTGGCTGCAGCCGTCTCATTTTGATTGATGTGAAATGCTAGGATTCTTTGTACTGTGCGATGTTAGTGCACGTTAAAGAACAGATGGTCGAAAGTTCCGCAGGCCTCCAGTACGGTGTGCCTTATAATCATAACGTGGTTTTGCTATGTATA
Organism: Rhipicephalus sanguineus; assembly: GCF_013339695.2. NCBI lineage: Eukaryota > Metazoa > Arthropoda > Arachnida > Ixodida > Ixodidae > Rhipicephalus > Rhipicephalus sanguineus. Next base: position 3,235,358 of record NC_051183.1, read on the forward strand.
ACACCAGATAATATATTATTAGCATGGCCCGCATATTTAGTGCCGGCCTCGCAGGCAGACAACCAGCATGACACTGCGCGCAGCAAGTCTTTTGCGCTGTCTACTAAAAATGCTTCCACGAGCACAAGCGCGGCGTCGGACCCTCCAGAATCCACGCCTGCTGGTTTTGAACGACATCCATACCCCCGAGTTCTTGGCGTGGGTTGTGAACAAGAAGGAACACAACTCGAATGCACACACGCTGGACACAATTGCATCGATGTCCGATCACTCCACAGGTCCACCCCACACAAATCTACGACGACTAAGCCACCGCTCTCGGCTCCAAGCAAATCGGCAGTCTTCACCCGCCCTGTTGCTGTGTAACGTGGTACAGGCACGACCTTCGAGACAGCGCGAGTCTATAATGCGCAGGTTCTGCATCTCTATAAGGCGCAAGCTAACGATGCGTTGAACACCTCACTACGCGCAATGAACGCGGCGTGGTTCTTTGTGCGTGCCGTTTCCGCGCTCGTCGACTTACATAGCTGTACCAGTACAACAGACGCATTACAGCGCTCAGATTGGCGTTAAGCCGACACCGAGGTCTACACCAGCACTTGCCGACCTCCTGCAAGCGTTAGTGGCCAAGCCGACCCATCTTCGGACAGCGCTCCGGTCAGGATGCCCACCTATCCACAATCACGTCAGCGCTGTGTACGCAAACTAAATCCCTATCGCAGTTGTTACTCGCTGATTCTTGGTTGTCACGCCAACCCTTGTGCACCCGTCCTCAGCTGTATCTGCTTGCACCTCTGCCAGTCGCGCCCGCTCGCCACACCCGCTGCGCTCTCGAACGACCCGACCGAGTCCTTGTGGGACCCGCTTGGCTACGACAGCGCCGTATCGCTTATACTGCGTGTCATACATCAGGTACTACGCTATGGAGGCTATCGAGACTTCTTTGAGTAGGCGCGTTCGCTCAGAAAGATAGTTCAAACATTTTGCCACCCGTAATGGGATCCGCTTTTTAACACGAAAGTGTTTTATGCCGGGGTCCACCAAGACTTTCATGACGTATTTCCGTCACGGAAATACGTCAGCAAAATGAACGCCATCAGATGGCAATGAAAAAAAAAACTATCAGAAGAAGTGCCGTTGACGGGAACCGAACCAATGACCTCTCGGTACGCGACGATGGCTGGAGGGTGTTTCGCCCACTGAGCTACCGCCAGACTGCGGAGGCGACATGAAGCTCTTTTTATCTTTCACACTTGCGTCTCACAGTGCTCTTCGATGGATTGATGCTATAACCGTCCCCTTTATAACGGGGCGGTAACATCGGTGCCACCAGGCTAAAAAAAACCAAAAACAAAAGAAACGCGCCGTTGCAACGACCGTCCATTCGGCGCGTTTCCAATACAAGTTTCATTTCGCAAGTGCTCTAACACACCGTGAGGTGGCGGCTTTAGCGCAAGCCTCACTCATAGCATCCATCCATATCGACAAATAACTCTCCGACGCTCGCCCGGCTGTCGCAGCGAAGTAACGGCCAGACTAGAGGAAAGACACGACGCACTTAGCGTTTTCTTCGCATTTCTCGACGCTTTGAAGGAGTGTATATTGACCATTAGTGTTTATTATGTGCTTGCTGATGCCCTCTTCCCGCGGGATTCACCATATGCGGTGTCTATGTATGTCTTAAAAACTTCAGCTACTGCAAGGGTTAAATAATGATCATGGGCGTTTGTCGTCGGTACAGAAAAGTGCCACTAGGCGTCAACGTGAGTGCGATGCGTGCACATCAAGCGATGTTATATCTGCCAAACAAGTGTAGAAATTCTACAAGCTCTCAAATACCAATGCACTATAAACAATAAACTACTACTGTCACGACGCGTTTCACTTTCGTGTTATACCGATTCTTATGAAGGAGGGATCAGCCACCTTTTAGGGGCGAAGCTCCTTAAGGCGGCACCCGTTCGTCCTTCGTAGTCGTAGTCGTAGTAGTCGTAGTGCGTAACCAGTCTTACGCTTTGATCTCCAAGGTGGTGCCGGTAAGAGATTTTTCCTGTGCGTTGTTGAACAATAAAAAATTCGCAGCGTGCGCGTTAACTAAAAGCCGAATTCTTCTGTCTCTCATTCCCCATTAGCAGCCATTGGCATGTTCCAGTAGGAAACGTTAGTAGAAGTAGAAGTGTAAGTGTTAGCTAAAAGCCGACTTCTTCTGTCTCTCATTCCCATTAGCAGCCATTGTTTACCTCCAAGGTAGTGCCTGGTGAGATTTCTCCTGTGCGTGATTAAACAATAAAAATTTTGTTCAAAACGCCGTTGATTGACGAAATAAACCAACGAAAGACGCCAGATGTTTTGTAAAAGCAAACCGAAAGAACGCCAGATGTTTCTAAAGCAAAACGAAAAGACGCCAGCTGCTTAACGAAAGACGCCAGATGTTTTCTAAAGCAATGGTTTTCTAAACAATGAAAATTCACAGCGTACATGTAAAATTAAAGTGAGCTGCAAGTCGTCATAACTCATCGAACCTTTAGTATAAACGCGCCCGATCTCACGTCGGTGATGATGTACTGGGCAGAATTCACGGAAGATTCACGGTTTACCGATGAACCTCCGCAGCTTCGCCCACTCATCATCATTCACTCCTGGATATGCTGTGATTTTTTTGTTTTAACGCTAGCTGATCACTGAAGATGCTTTATGACTTACAAATAAAAAAACCCTTATGCGGCTGTCGATACGTTCTTTCAGGTGGTTAGCGTCTCTTTATTTTCGTGTTTGGAGTTTAATTTGCAGCCCGTCACGCCACGTCACGGACAGGCTCTTCCCTGCCTCCTACAAGTGTTTACGACGACGAAATCCAAGCGCGAGACGAGTGGACTTGAACATTTTGCAGAGCGCACTTCTTGCGTAACTTCCAAAACGTTGCACCTAATGTATGATAGGGACTATAGTTCTTTGTCCGCTGCACGTTTAGGTGTGAAGCATCTTATGGGCTCGGGCGCTCGGCGTCTCATGTCGTCGTAGCCCGTCAAGATAAAACAAACGGTAAATAAGACGGCGCGTTCGCTCAAGAAAAGCTCGCGAAAACGTGCGCTCGCCCACGAGAGACAACGCCACTTGGGCTTCTCCGAGTGGCCTATAAGACGGCGCGTTGTCCGAGGAAAAGCTCTGTTTTTGCCATTGACGTTGTCTGCGGTGGCCACAGGACGCTTTCTGCGATGCTGTCTGTAGTAATGAGAGGACGCTGTCCTCTCATTGCTATTGAGGTGTCCCTACGGGAAACACAGGTGCTTCGCACCTCCTCATGTTTCACGTAAGCGCAGCTGTCTTGTATAGTAAAGTATAGGAAAACGTGGGAGGAGGAGAGAAAAGAGGAGGGCAACGCCACCAGCTCGGCTGCTTCCGTAGTCTTGGAACCGCTAGTGCTTACTTCAGTAGCCTTGACCGCAGTTGGAAAGCGCAATAACGTTGTGAGTTCTTACATGCAGCAAGTGGTATCGACAAGAAAGCACTCGCGAGCGGCTTTTCCCGGTGCGACGCGCTGGAACCATAACTTGTTGCTGGGCTACTTGGATGCTCTTTTCATGTGCCTATTCTTTCTCCTGGTAGTGCTTACGCATCTAAAGTTTTACCTCAGAGTCACAAAGACCTTGTGCTTTGTTTATGCTGGCGACGGGGACTACCCACGGATCCTCTGTCTTGCGCCGCGAACGCTCTTGTGTATACGCCGGGCTTTTCACTGCAGGTTCATTTCTACGGCGAGGGGGGGGGGGGGGGGGAGAGGTATTTTGCAGCGTCTTCTTCATAGCTCATCGTCATTATGCCGTGAGTTCCAGGCGTGAGCTATACAAACGCGCTTACTGTCCTGGCCGGTATGGATGCCAGCGCCCCGCTTCAGCCGTCCGAATAAAAAGCCGAGAACGGCACGACGACGTCACTCGCCTTCATGTCTGTCTCTCTAGCTACAAAAAGATGCACTTTTCTATGAAATATTTCAAAGGACCCAGTGCTCTTAAAGAAACGCCATTTTTGACGTTAACTCCATGAACCCCGAGACATTTCCATCGTTCTCAGACTTTTTGAAAGCCATTTTGAGCATCTCCATGTTGAGCATCTCGTTGAGCACGTTGAGCATCTCCATCGCGAAAATCGGTTTGTCTTTTATGGTGCTGCTTAAGCGTGTTTACAACGCGCTTTTGTCATCTGAAACATGACGAAGAAACAGGAAGAGTGGCCGAGACTCTACAGTGGCACTCAAAGTGCGTCTGTGCCACACTTGCCACAATGTCCCGAGAGCTTCGTATGCAGACAATGTAGCACCGTCGTGGTGTGGAACCGACGATGAGCGAGCTTTTGACGCACTCGTGCAACACGTTCATTGAGTCTAAAGCGTTTCTACGCTCATTTGTAGTCACTGAACCAAACGAATTTCGCTTACGAGCTTTTTCATCGAGGCCTTCTTCAGGCAGGAAAGCTCACCTGCGCTGGTGGCACTTTTAAGCTCTTAGATTTTCTTAACGACACTGAAGGCGTTACATTTCAGTTCTACTGTGATGCGGTTTATTGGAGCAATGAAGTTGCAACGAGGTCGCAACGAAAAAAGGACCGTACGGCAACGCAGTGCAAGGCTGACGGAGGCGGTACAGGCTCTCGTGCAATCAGAGCGCGGGTCGTCTTTCATCCTCCTTCACAGGCGCATACTCGTTCGTGCATCTGCTCCACCACACTACCAAACAAAATTTGTAAAAAGCAGCAAGAATAATGTCTATCGGTTTTCTGCGGAGGGCGCATTTCAATTGAGGCGAAATACTGACGGCCCGTGTACTTAGACTTAGGCGCACGTTGAAGACCCCAGATAATGGAAATTTCCGGCCCCATCGGTACGGCGTGAGTCATAATCATATTGCTGTAGTGGCACGTAAAACCCCAGCAAATATTATTGCTATCTACTGGTTCATTTGCCCAATTCGCACTATCATTATGAAGCATGCCGTAGTAATGGCTTTCATAACTGCTTTTGACCACCTCAAAAACATTTGTAAATTGATGTTTAGAAGTTTTACTGCCATATTAAGGAGACCTAAACGCTGATGAGGGTTTAATAACGAACACGCACAAACAAGATTATCGCCCGCACGCGTCATCGAATGGCGCTGGGTTCATTACTGATCGTGTCTATCGCTTGCGACGCTAGAGCGATGCTATTTGCCATGGCCATCATATATCTGCTATAAATCTGGCGCTTATATCGCTGAACCATCATGGAAATTACGGGAAGCAGATGCTTTAAATTCGACAGTGTTGATGAGCAAACACTCTAGAATTCTTATTGCTACAGTTTCAGACTCGTTGCGCGCGCAGCAGCTCTATCCTGTCGCAATGCATACGGCGTTCTTCGGCGCCGGTGCTAGGATACGGAGAAAAGCACTCGAGTCTTACCTCTGTTAAAAGTGGCTAAGGCGCACTAAGGCTTCTGGTTTGCTGAAATATTGTGGCTTTGTCGGTGATTTCTTTTTCTCTGGGCAGGTGTTCCCTTCATCATCCTTGTCTCGTGTTGCGAAGTGAACAAGGAATCAGTAGCAACTTCTCCAACTGTAACTTCCTTTGCAGGTGGCTTAGACAGTTTTAACAAAGCGTCGCTCACGCTGTGCTCCGCACAGATATAGCAACTGGAACCAGTCTTACGAAGACGAAGTGAGTTCGACATCAAAATGACGGCAAAGCGCAGTGGACGCGCGTTCATGCTCCGCTAAATCGGCATTACAGGGGAGCGACAGATGTGATGTACGTGCCGTTGCTCTTAAAGATCGTCGTTACGGCCGTGTTGGTTTGCTATGATCGTAGGCGAAAGGCGTGGAGACCACGGTAGACAAAGATAGTGTGGCTTTTTTGGAGCAAAAGCAGATGCGGGTTTGCTGCGCCGAGCACAAGCTCATAGGTGATAAACGGTGAAATAATGTCGTCTACAGCTTATTCAAAAAGTAGCATTCTCTTAAAAACTACAGCAAACAATATGCGGTGCAAGATGATCATCTCCAAGAAGTAGAGCAGGGTGGATGGGCGTGTGTTGCTTGTATAGTTGGCCGAAATATTTTTTACAGCGAAAGCTGTTATGAGATCATTTCACCGGCCGTTTTTGGCGCCGTAGTTGTCCGCCGCCGCCGCCGCCGCCGCTGCCGCCGCCGCCGCCGCCGGTGTCCGTAACCAGTATCGCTCGAAATAAGAAAAAAAAAACTAAATGAGAAAAAAATTCCAGGATGGAACGAGGTTGGAACCTGGGCCCTCTGCGTGGGAGCCCAGTATTCAACCTCTGAACCATGCCGGTGCTTGAAACTGCTTTGCAGAAAGGTCCTATACAGGCTTCATGTCGGGAAGGAACCACATTAGCATATGCAATATAGCGTGATAGAAGAGTAAAATAAGCACCAAGCGTCGCACAACGCGAATTCTGTAACCAGGAGTCACACAATGCGAATTGCGCAACGAGTAGGTTGTTGAATGCTTCCAACCCATTACAAAGGGTTGGAAGCATTCCCATAATTCTTCGTCGTCATCAGGCACTGCATCAACAAAGTGCGCATAATGCCTTACATGTGTTTAGCAGGTACCACGGCTCTCCGTAGAATGACGAAAAATGGCACAGTGCCTGCTGCCCTACTTCTCAAAAACTACAATGATTTATAGCGTAGTGGGTTCCTCGCAAGTGCACTTGTATTGGTTGCCAAGGAAGCCCATAAGCGCATGATCCATTTTCTCGGGGTCTCAGTAAAATTACAATGATTTAGAGCGTAGTGGGTTCCTCGCAAGTGCACTTGTATTGGTTGCCAAGGAAGCCCATAAGCGCATGATCCATTTTCTCGGGGTCTCAGTAAAATTACAATGATTTAGAGCGTAGTGGGTTCCTCGCAAGTGCACTTGTATTGGTTGCCAAGGAAGCCCATAAGCGCATGATCCATATCCTCGGGGTCTCAGTAAAATTACAATGATTTATAGCGTAGTGGGTTCCTCGCAAGTGCACTTGTATTGGTTGCCAAGGAAGCCCATAAGCGCATGATTCATTTCCTCGGGGTCTCAGTAAAGGTCTTCGCCCCCCCCACCCCCGTCTCTCTCCCACGTCAACGTATGTTATACAGCATGACGGGAGAGGGAAATAGCGACCGGGCGTCACCCAATGCAAATTGCATAACTGGTGGGCCGTTTAATGCTTCCAACCCATTACAAAGGGCTGAGCCATAATTCTTCATCGTCATCAGTCATCGCGTCAACAAAGTGCACATAATGCCTTACAGACGTGTAGCTGGTGCCTCGCTTTTCCGCAGAATGACAAATAATGTCTCAGTAGGTGCTTCCCAACTTCACAAAAATTGTGATTTATGGCGTAGTGGGTACCATTCTAGTGTACTTCTATTGTAGCCCCAAGAGAGCTTACAACGGGCTCTAGAAACGCCGCTCTTCCAGCTTTCGCTGTGACTGTGCTGCGATTTCAGCGCAGGCCTGGCGTTTTTTCTCTGTTAGCAGTATGGGGACATGTCATTAGGATGTGTATAACTGTTAAGGGTTCTTGAAATTTTTCACAGGTTCATTGTACGTCGTTTGTGAGTACGTTGTGTGTGAGGTGTGTGTGCCCTATTCGGAGTCGGCATAAAATGACCTCAAGAAACCGTTCGTTGTGACGACAGGTGTTCCATACTCCAAGTACGGATTTTATTAGGTGAAGGTAATTTCCGTGCGCGAATCCCATTGCTGCTGCCATCTGTCACACAAAGCTGTACGGATTGTTCAACGGCTGTCTCTCAGGGGAACTTTCATTTTTTGTAAGACTTTCATGTACTGCCAACGAGGTGCATTCATTTGTTTTTCCTTGTCCGGTATCCCTACATGCCTTCGGACCCAGCAGTTACGGATAGACACTACCTGGCTATTCAAAGACACCATGTTTAAAATGTCGCCAACTAATGGCTTGCACGCGGATTTCACTTGTAGCGCTTTAAGTGCACCTAATGAATCTGTGCAAATGATCACCTTCTTGTGTTTGCCAGCGAATATTTTTCAAACTGCTTTAAATAAACCATAAACTTCAGCTGATTAAATGGAAATATAGTGAGGTGCTCTTAAACTAACGGCATTCCCCCTGTCCCCATCGCAATACACACATTGTTTGTTTTCAATTCATCAGTGTAAAATTCGGCGTGGCCCCTATAATAATGCTTCAGAACACGGAATACTTGAATTATGCGTTCTGATGAGGTGTCTTTTTCGTTTACATGACTTAATGAAACATTGCAAAGCTGCGCCAGGTTGAAACATGGCCGCCGTCTTGGTGGTTTGGTTTCGCGGCGGCCGCAAGTGCTTCTTCATAGATGGCATACGTGCGACAGTATTCCGCTAAGCGTAAGACAAGTGGCTTGATTAAGTTCGGTTTGTTTTGGTAGCGTAAGCGTGAATGGGACTTTATGGCAATGTCACCACACATATGTTGAGGTGAAAAAATAGGACATTGTTAGTATAGATCTTCAATGGCATACAGGAGGCCCGTTGCACTCTACGTATAGGCTTTGTACTAGCGATGTTCTGTAAGCACCACTGGACAGCCGCGCACAAAGACTCCGTACGGGGTAAATACGGCGAATGTATGAATCTCGTGCTGAGCCGTAAACAACGCAACCATAGTGTAGAATGCTGCGCACAACGGAACGGTAAATAGGTAGCAGAATAATCGATCGGAACCCCAGTGCTTATGATATAATACTTTGGGAAGGTTGAGTGCTTTGTTTGCCTTGGTTTTCACTGCGTTTATGTGCAACAGAAAGTCCTGTTTTCGGTCGAATATATTTCCTTGAAATTTATATTCTCGTTTTACCGGCATTTGGATGTTGCCTAGTTTAAGGACAGGGTCAGAGCATATTTCTCTTTTATTGCGATAGCAATTATATGGACAGTCTCAATGGGTTTTACAGCGAAAGCTGTTATGAGATCATTTCACCGGCCGTTTTTGGCGCCGTAGTTGTGCGCCGCCGCCGCCGCCGCCGCCGCCGCTGCTGCCGCCGCCGCCGCCGCCGGTGTCCGTAACCAGTATCGCTCGAAATAAGAAAAAAAACTAAATGAGAAAAAAATTCCAGGATGGAACGAGGTTCGAACCTGGGCCCTCTGCGTGGGAGCCCAGTATTCAACCTCTGAGCCATGCCGGTGCTTGAAACTGCTTTGCAAAAAGGTCCTATACAGGCTTCATGTCGGGAAGGAACCACATTAGCATATGCAATATAGCGTGATAGAAGAGTAAAATAAGCACCAAGCGTCGCACAACGCGAATTCTGTAACGAGGCGTCACACAATGCAAATTGCGCAACGAGTAGGTTGTTGAATGCTTCCAACCCATTACAAAGGGTTGGAAGCATTCCCATAATTCTTCGTCGTCATCAGGCACAGCATCAACAAAGTGCGCATAATGCCTTACATGTGTTTAGCAGGTACCACGGCTCTCCGTAGAATGACGAAAAATGGCACAGTGCCCGCTGCCCTACTTCTCAAAAACTATAATGATTTATAGCGTAGTGGGTTCCTCGCAAGTGCACTTGTATTGGTTGCCAAGGAAGCCCATAAGCGCATGATCCATTTTCTCGGGGTCTCAGTAAAATTACAATGATTTAGAGCGTAGTGGGTTCCTCGCAAGTGCACTTGTATTGGTTGCCAAGGAAGCCCATAAGCGCATGATCCATAACCTCGGGGTCTCAGTAAAATTACAATGATTTATAGCGTAGTGGGTTCCTCACAAGTGCACTTGTATTGGTTGCCAAGGAAGCCCATAAGCGCATGATTCATTTCCTCGGGGTCTCAGTAAAGGTCTTCGCCCCCCCACCCCCGTCTCTCTCCCACGTCAACGTATGTTATACAGCATGACGGGAGAGGGAAATAGCGACCGGGCGTCACCCAATGCAAATTGCATAACTGGTGGGCCGTTTAAAGCTTCCAACCCATTACATAGGGCTGAGCCATAATTCTTCATCGTCATCAGTCATCGGGTCAACAAAGTGCACATAATGCCTTACAGACGTGTAGCTGGTGCCTCGCTTCTCCGCAGAATGACAAATAATGTCTCAGTAGGTGCTTCCCAACTTCACAAAAATTGTGATTTATGGCGTAGTGGGTACCATTCTAGTGTACTTCTATCGTAGCCCCAAGAGAGCTTACAACGGGCTCTAGAAACGGCGCTCTTCCAGCTTTCGCTGTGACTGTGCTGCGATTTCAGCGCAGGCCTGGCGTTTTTTGCCGTAGCCGCCATGTCCTTCCCGTATGAAGTCCTAATTGATAAGATTCCCCCGCGCATTGTATGTTCTACCGCGGGCAAAAGATCGCGAGCGGGGGCGACGAACGCAGCCGAAGCAGAGTTCAAACGAGCCGGCCCATTTCTGTCGCTCGGAGGGTGCATGCTATAAAATCGCCCCGCTCGAAAAGCCTGCCGTCGAAGCAGACAGGAAACACCCCGCCCGTCATTAACGACCATGAAAAGACACAAGGTGGGGGCGGGGGGGGGGGCGTTGTCGCGCTGCGCGAGCAGCCACTATGAACTTTGAATCTAATGGCGCTGTCGCTATCGCTGGTGCACGCGCTATTTTGACAGCTATCACAGTGGGCGGCTCGTATACCCTCCTACGTGCTGCGCTCTCAGCGCGAAGTGACTATGCGGAGAGCATCTTTCCCTGGAGCGGCCGTATTCTCTTACACCAGCGTTTTGTAGTTACGAGAGATCGGATACAAAACTGTCAGCTGCCAGCCAAACATCGTGTAACACTACAATTTGTTGCTATCGCATTCATTGCTTCGCCCTTGCGGTGAAACTGTGACTTTTTTTGTCTTGAGAGAACAGCGGTAGGTTTTTGTGTCAGAAAGCAAGCGCCATTTTGGTCAGCCAAATTCGTAAGCTTATGGATTGTAATTTGTAGTTGTCTCTTCCAGTATGAGGGACTGCAGGCATGACAGGCGATATCAAGATCGTCGACATAGGCGGAGTGCTTGATTGTGGGTGGTATGCCCTTGTTAATGAAATTCATGTGCAGTAGCGCTGGCTGTTGGGTTAGTTGGTGCATTATGAACTTGAGAACGGGGTACCAGCGAAAACACAGAAACATGTACACAAGAAGGTGTTACGCACGGACGAACGCTGGACTTTCAACTGTGCTTTATTGGAAATTTCATTGCCGCACAAGACTTCTCACGCTGCTACAAAAGCGGAGTCAACACTGGAATCACAGACATTAATATGATATGAAGCCTGTATCGTAGGAGTACATATGCAGTGTATATTGCTTTCTTGCAAAATTAGATAGCCAGCACCATAAACATAATTGGTGTTGCACCGACATGTAACCCTGCAAAGGCTGTTATAAATGCGAAGCATTTCTTAGCGAACCTTTGGCACTTTGAGCGTTTCTATATGCGCATCTGTCTAGCCGCCTACGTCTGGGTGCTCTCATGATCGCCTCCTTAACTTGGTGTAGACCAAAATTAGCATGGGAGGGTAAGATGATTTGACGAATACGACTGTCTTGTCGTGACGTGAATAAGATGGAAATCCTGTCGCGCACGTCGTCAAACCCTTTCCTCCAGACACCTGTGGAACATACCCGTTCACCACAGGCCGCGATGTACGGGTATGCGCCACAGGTGATTGGCGGTATACATCTACCCAGGAAAGGCGAGAAGAGACATTGGTAATTTAAATGCGAGAGTGTTAAGAAAAAAACGACAACGGCAGCATTGACCCGACCAATTTAAAATATGAAGATTAGGAATCAAGCAGAAATCGAGCCCAAGCATTCTTCGTGGCAATCAGGTATTCTAACGCAGATCCATTCAAGGTCTATAAACTAGTTTGGAAAAACAGCCTATGGAGGCATAATGTCGGTGCAACGTCAATTGATGTTGACGAACGCGTAGCCAGGACGGAACAACCGAGCCAGCTGGCTGACCGGGGACTCTCCAAGAGGAAAGGCGACACTATCAGCCATCTTGCATCTTCGCATCATCTGTTGAGATGAGGTTCCTCATCTTGCATCTCCGCATCATCTGTTACTGGCCTCTGGCCCAGTGCAATCGACTTTACAGAACCGCGTGCAAGGCGGACAAAACGCTCAAGCACCTCCTGTGGGTGTCCCTTGCTCTTCAAGTTGAACTATCTGCCATGGCAGCCGCACTCCGTCACCCGTAAACCTGTGGCTACACCGAGAGACCACCTGTTCTCTACCCAAGCCGTATCCAGGTCTTGAAGGCTGTCCATCACTTCAGTGGTTACACGGGGCTGGACAAGCGACTGTATAGGCCGCCTCCAACGTTCTTGGCTATGAACATCACTCTCCTCTCCTGATCTTGTGCACTTCCCTTCCATCTTTTGTTCCCGCTCCCTGTGTCCCTACAGACGCAGAGCCTAGCTCCCTATTGGGAACGTGGAGTTAGCGACTTTTCGTCGTCTTAGCGCGTTCTCATCTTCCTTCTCAGACAGCTTCGTACGACTTGTTAAATCGCGATCTGCACATTTCGCTCTTGCCCCATGCTTTCTCCATCATGTTTAAAGCCTTTGCACAAGGCTTTGTTTGTTAAACGCAAAATTTCACCATAGAGCGCTGTTTCAAATTTCCTTTGGTTCAAGCCACAACGCAGACCAAGCAGGGGTGCACGCTGAAACTTCCACACTCGTTTCATCCCATTTAAATCAATTCAGGTTACTGTGATGTGAAGCTAAAGAACACATGTGCACAACATCCCTACATGTCTCAAGTCAGTTTTCTGATGATGCGTTGCTTCTGCTAGTCGTTTTAATTGAGAACGCACAGCGCAGTCGACCGCGGTTATATCATATCGCTAAAATGCAGAAACACGACAAAGTGGCTATTGATAAGCGCTATAGCCCCGTAGCGTCTGATGATAATGGGGTCGTGAGTTTGCAGGACTAATAACATTGGTATATCAAGCGATATGCGTTCTGTGTGGCATGAAGTACTATTGAAACATAGCAGCCTGACACAGCTAACATGCGAACAAATGTGCTTCGGTAAAAAAGTTGCATGTTTTAGATATCCGGTTCCTTTTGCAACAGAGCTTCTGCTTTGTTTATTAACACGCAAACTGCTTTTTCATGTCGTAGACTATATTAACAGTATATAATTCACGATGCCATAGGTAGACAGACAGACAGACAGACAACGAACTTTATTGGATCCTGAGGAGTTACGACCCCCTAACGGGAGGCCGTTGTAACTGCTGCCATAGGTAGAGTTGCATTTTTATTATCAAACAATAAATGCAAGTTTTGTCTGTAAATTTTCTAGATGTTTCGTAAGAGCAAACAAAAACATGACGTAGAATATTGTGCACTTACCCAATTAACCATTTCATTGCGCGTTTCATCGTCCATCCATGAATTTTGCAAAATGAAGTTCGAAAACGTAGAGTTGACGCGCTGTGCTACATATCTTGGCTGCAAAAAAATCAGAAAATGTGTGAAACTATAAATTTTTTGCGTGCATTGCGAAAAGCCGAAAAGCAGTGATATCAGTTCGTAGTAACTTAATGTGACAGCGTCCCCACTGAAGTGGGTACTAGTAGCGCCGTCATGTTTACAGAAAAAAAATCACCGACGATTACGATAGAGCATAATGCCAACTTTAAGGGCAGCTTCGTGGTGGGACGAGGCCAACAATGTCTGAAGTTTTGGCTTTCAAAGTATCGACAACGCCATAAATCATAATTTTTGTGAAGTAGCACAGCACCCACTAGGCCATTATTCGTATCCTGCGGATAAGCGAGGTACTCGCTACACATCTGTAAGTTATGTGCAGTTTGTTGATGCTGCATGTGGCTGATGACGATGAAGAATTATGGCTAGTGGGAAGAAAATTAAGCATACACTCGTAGTGCAATTAGCATTGTGGGATGACTGGTTGTTATGTTACTCTTCTACCACGCTATATTACATATGTTAATACAATTTCTTGCCCGATATGACGCCTCTATAGGCTCTTTTTTCCATATGAGTTTCAAGCACCGGCCTCGCTCTGTGCACCGGCTCCCACAGATACTTCTATTTGCCTAATACGCTGCGTTTGCGGCACAGCAACCACATCCTCATGACGACGCTTTGCCTATGCTGCCTCGGCGTCCATCTGGTACTCAGCACATTCGACGCCATCGTCGCGGACAGCGCTCCAAAGATTCCCCCGTGGCCTCCCCCTCATCGGTGAGTGCCTCTCTCCATCAGGTTCGAGCTCCCGGGGGTCCGCTCCAAGCGGAACACACCCGCCTGTGCCATCGCACAAGAAGCCGCTGCAAGAATGGAACATCACCTGGAAGGAAGAGTGCAGTTTTTCACTGACGGCTCCGTGCTCCAGGACCATTCTGCGGCCGCTGCCTGCACGGCACCGCAGCTGGCATTGAAGCGCCAATGCCGGCTGGCCTACCTTGCCTCCTCCACCACGGCGGAGCTGGTAGGAATTCACCTCGCTGCTGACCTCATCCGTGAATCGGCGCACATCGATCGCGCCGCGATCTACACGGACTCGCGGTCGGCACTCAGCCAGCTCGCCAAAGAGGAGCGCGCCCCCCACTCGCACAGCGTGTAGCCCTTCAACTGCACGCACTGCGAGAACACGGTTGCGACGTGGCTCTTCAATGGATACCGTCACACGTTGGAATCGCGGGAACGAAGCTGCTGACGACCTGGCGAGGACTGCACACGACCCCGCGGTTCCGCTGACAACGTACGCGGACTCCGCAGATTCAGCACGCCAGAACATCCGGCGAGAGTTCGCTCGCAACCCTCTGATGCGCGCGTAGCCTCTGGCTGCCCCCCGCGTTATCTACCGGAGGGAATGCTAAACCGAAAGGAGCGCTCCCTTCTGCTCGCACTGCGGACCGGCTCTGTCTGGCCCGCCGAGCGCCGGCACCGCCTTCGCGGTGCTCCCTCACCCCTATGCGGCGACTGCGGTGAGGAAGAAACACTCCAGCATCTCCTCATCTCCTGTACCGCTCTGGCTCCGCAGCGGGAGCACCTCGCGCGCGCCTTCGGGAGGCAAGGGTTACCCTGCGCGACCATGAACGATGTGCTGCACCCGGCCGGAGCCATGGACCGTGTTCGCGGTGCCCTACGCGCGGTGCTCGAGTACATTGATGCCGCGCAACTCGCAGACCGCCTCTAGGCCTTGCTTAGCGCCTGACCAGCAACGACGACGACGGATGTCCCCGCTTCCTCTGCCCCCAGCCCTCTACCTGTTGTGACCTTCCTTTTCCTCCCACCATCTTCTCGTCCTTCCCTTTTACCCCCCTTCCCCTAAAGTGACGCGGTTGTGGTGTCCTCGACTGAGAGACAGTTACTGTGTCACTCCCCCACCTTTCTATTTCCCTTTTTCCATCAAGAACCTCTTCTCCTCCTCAGCTGGCTTAGTTACCACCAGTTCTGCACCCGCTGCCCCCTGAACCTGAAAGCGCGCAGTGCTGTTCGCATGCGTGCATCGTCCTTGTCAAGGGGCGACAAAGACGCTAACTTTTCGTTGCCACACTGGCCTGTGCGCAAGGTGTCGATATGTATGACGAGGGCGTCTCGATGTTGGTTTCGGCCGGCAGCCGAACTGTGTCATTGGAAAGGTCGCTGCGCGTCGGAACAGTTATGGTCGTGGAGTGCCACCTGAAAGGAGGCAAAATCAGTTGTATCGTATTGCAACGGAACCGTTTTTTCCCGCGCGACAATTTGCTATCTATTCTTTATTAATACGCTAAGGTATGTGATTGAAAAATTGCACTACTCACGAATGAACGAGCAGAAACTTCATCGTATTTTTGCCGTGTTTAGTTGGGGTTCCACATGGGAGTAAACAAGCCGGACGAACATGTTCCGACGTGTGCATGATTGTGGTTTGGAGTTTGTTGCACTTGTTTATGCGGCAGCTTCTAAACCATTTCTTGCACCTTCGCGATGTTCAAGACTATTTTTTGCTCACGGTTTCCCAAGTACGCTTGGCTAGTGCGATGCCCGAGTTTCTAGTGCCTACTCTTATGTTAGAACCTTGACCACGAGGTTACTTTAAGGAGACGATCGAGGCTTTTCACTTCCTGAAAGCACGACTTTTTTTGAATATTTAAGCGGAGTTCCCGTAAATAAAAAAAAAGTTTTATGTGACGTTGTTCTCCCAATTCCACTGTACCACTCTCAGTATTGCGGTGGAACATGGAGTAGTCTTAAAGTGCGTTAAAACCTCGCTTGTGCGCACGGGGGTCAAAACATTCTTTTTCAAGCTTCAAGCGTGGTTGTCAGATAAAGGAATATTTGTTCCGCAGGGTGATCACTGATTTTGTGTGGCAAGCCGGGGACAATCAAGCATGTTTTTCTTGATTGCTGGGACGGGGTGTTAATCCGGAATGTCTTGCAGAGGACATTAAAGAAAGATTTCCCGCTGAACGCACAGGGATGAAGGTTCCTGGCCATTTAAAACGAGGGTGGATTTCCGTATGATATCATCATGTTATAGGCTCTGCATTGTATTTGGATGTAGCGCACGGCTGTACGTCATGCTGATGTCGATGCTTGACGAGCCATAGTGTACTTTCGAAAGTGCCTGACTTCGTTTCTAGAACTCGAAAAATGCAAAATGATGTACCCGATTGTAGAAAGTGTGTACTTCCTTATTACTGTTGGAAACTGAAGCACTGCAATCAAGCAAAATAACTGCGTGGCTCTCTGGTAGAATATTCGACTACCTGGCAGAGGACCCGGGTTGAAATCCTATTATATCCAGGATATCTATTTACCATTTCATTTTTGCATGTCTGTCGGTTATTTTTTCATC
Organism: Rhipicephalus sanguineus; assembly: GCF_013339695.2. Classification (NCBI taxonomy): domain Eukaryota; kingdom Metazoa; phylum Arthropoda; class Arachnida; order Ixodida; family Ixodidae; genus Rhipicephalus; species Rhipicephalus sanguineus. The sequence goes on from NC_051183.1 coordinate 3,252,187, forward strand.
TCTAACGGTTAAGCCATCAAACGACGGTGGCAACGGCGACGCCGCTCAACGCAGAAATGGGCGCCTAAGAGCTGCGCTCTAAAAGAGTACCGCTCTGTGTTAAAGGAAGCTCAACAACTGTCTCGTGGTTCTTAGTAACGGTGCTGTAGTGGGATTAAAACAAAAAATAAATCGAGTTGCAGTTGTTGAAATAATTTTATTCTGGTCGAGAGAACATGCGTGGAAGACCCCACGCCAACCCACTGGTTGTTGCTCATAATATTCGAATTGAGCTCACGGTAAAGAAGCACACATGGTCAAAACTAATTAATAATTAGGAGACAGAATACGGTCTCTGTGTCCTTTATGATGCACTTGTCACACACCACAGCGAACGAAAGAAAACGTTCGGGTAATTATTGAAATATTAGGAGCACTTTTGCTATCGGGAGTATATGGGCAAGCGAAACTTGGTGTCTGCGTTCATGACCTACTTCTTTTTTTCTTCCTTTCTTTTTTTTTCTTTCTATCTTTCTTTCTTTTTTTAGTATTGCACTATAATACCTTCTAATTTTTACTTACTCCATGCAGGCAACCTGACGCTTTGCTGCGCAACACTTGTTTTGCTGCAGCACCGAAGTCGGTCATGCGTGAAACAATGAAATGCAACAGTGAACAAAAACAATGAACTGTGGCAACGTGAAATGACAGGTTACCTGGATAAAAGGTCAGTTGGCCCTATCAGAAACGGATCATTGTTCACAAGTCCACGGTCGAGAGAGCATCAGTTGTTAGAAAACTGTATGCGCATGTGACTGGCGCACCTTCAAGGGCCGCATGTCTGTGCACTCGTCAGTAGCGGTTTTCTAGCGTATTGTGCCACCGCTGTCAAAATCAGTACCACACAGAAGGGTCGCTGAAAAGTCGTTATACCTGGTAGTCGCTGAGGCAGCCGTAGTTTGTGCGTGGCTCAATAGTGAAGGGCGATGGGGCCGTAAGCTGTTTGGCAGGACAAGGTGTCGTGTACAAGGTTCCGTTGTCATGCAGAAAAACGTACATCGGATAGAGCGGTCGATGACTCAACACGCGTCTCAGAGAACAGGAGAACAATCTTCGCCAGAAGCAGGAGAGCAAGTTCGCTCTTCACTGTGTTGCATGCGGGTGCTCATTGGACTTTCGCGCATCTAGGGTTTTGGGCAGTCATCGTCGAGAAAGAATGCGGTTGGTAGAGGAAGCATTCCCAATTTACAAAAAGTGTTTTTCATGCGTTATCATGGCTTCCATATATCTAAGAGGGGATCCCGTACTTAGAAGGCGCTCCTTAGGCTTGCGAATAGAAATGTTTTTGACGACTAAAAAGATGATTTGATCATCATTGCGTTAATTTCAGTGTTTGCTCTCGCGCATGCGGGGCACGCTCTTCATTTTTGTATACATTGCCATGGTGCTATGAAGAAATGCTAGTCAGTGCTGCTATTGTCGTTCTGTCCTGGTCCGTGTTGGATGCACCGTCATACATTTCATACAGGAGGCTGTCCTGCCAAGTGCTGGCATGACGGTGTAGGCTATGACTGAGCCTGTGGCGCAGAAGACTTAGCTATCTGTGTAGACAATAAGCCTCCCAGCCAGCTCTTCCTGTAGCTTGGAGGTTGGATCCTGCTGTAGACCGCAGGTGGCTGAGCGGCACTTGGAGAGTTCTCCAATGTCGATGGTCGCTGGCAATGGTTTCTCCATCGGCGAAGGCAGGGGTGTGGCGGGAGGCACCGCTCGTACAGCGTCTCTATATATCCGAGGCATTCACCCACCCGAGATGTTGGTAGAAGGGGGCGCCCGTCAGGCTCTCGGGCACGCCGATCTAGAAGAAGGAGTCCGCGTTGCTGCAGGAGCCCGCCTCTGCCAAGGGCGGCTGAAATTTTCGAGGACCGCGTCAGGCCGGGGACACACTCAACGAACTCTCGAGTCCCGGTGAAGGAACTCGAGCCACTGCAAAAGCCATGGAGGAAGGGCCAGCACAAAGAAGGCGTAGAGGAGGCTCGAAGTTTGTTGTGCGTGAAGCCATAGAGGCCAGCACGGTAAGCAGCCTTGGCTGCTGAGGAAAATGCCATTTACCACCCTCTGAAGTCTCCTCACCACCCCCATGGTCTCCTTGACAGTGGGAGCCAAGGACTGCTGGTCGTCGATGCGAAGCCCAAGGTAGGTCGCCATATTCTCCCAAGGAGTTGTGGTGCCATCTATGGTGAGATGGGCCATCCGGATGTCCGTCCTTGCGATGGGGTGCACAAGAAATGCCTTGGTTGTGGCCGAAGAGACCGCTAGACTCACCGTTGCGATGTGGTTGCCCACTGCGTTCGGTGCCCTCTAAGGAGAGGACTCGACGCCAGGCAGATTCCTGGTGGGGCCCCGTTCCACAGGGCTACTTCGTCGGCCTATATGGAGCAGTGAACGGGCAGCGCTGGCCGGAAGGAATGGCAGTTAACAGGTGTGTCCAGGTGACGTTAAATAAGAACGAACTCAGTACAGAACCCCGTGGCACTCCTACCCTGAACGGTTGAGGATAGCTCACTGCTTTTGCCGCCTCTTAGATGAAAGAATTGACCAGACAGGAAGCCCTGTACAGCTTGCAGTCTCAGACGCCCAGGACTACTGGTAGCCGCTTGACTACAAGGTGCGGCAGACCGCCGAAGGCACTCTGCACGTCCAGTCGCACTTGAACGGCCGTCGGTTTCCTGTTTCTCGCATGCTCCAATGCCGAGACGACGTCACCAAGTGAGTCAGATGTGCAGTGCTGGCGCTGAACGCCGGTCTCCTGCTCTGGAATATCCAGGGCCCTAGCAATTCAATGAAGGCGGGCGAGCATAATTGCCTCTATGTTGGTTCACTGTGTCTCTTCGAGTCGTTGATAGACGTGGTAATTTCATGCGGCTAGTATGGTTCGTCACACAGGGCTGGCACTCACTAGATGGTAAAGACTAGGTCGTGGATGTATGGCAGGTAAACTGGTCGAGTAGAGATCCTCGCCTCCGTGGGTGGTCCTAGTGTTCGCACAGCAAAATGACTTGCCGAGAGGTCTGTAAGTGCCTTTACGCTGAGGCCCAATGAGATGGACACCGCCAGGATAGGCTTACGTTTCTCAGGTAGTACACAACGTCGGCCAATATTAGATCTACGGCGGCTGTGCGAGGCCCTATCACGGCTAAATGTAGCCGGCCCTGAGCCAATATCGGTTGAGCCATTGACTTTGACCGGCAATATTGGGCACCTTTCACCATCCTTGAGACAGTGTAGGCTTATCGGCACTCTATTACCGGCGACATTGGGCCGTTCTTGCCTCCCATTTCTGCTCGACCCCATGACTAAGATTCGATCGAGATAACCTTTACCAAAATTTCATTTATTTATACGATGTATGAATCACACATCAAACGTCCTACGTTTCCGTTTCATTCGCGGAACATCACGCTTGCGCGCCTCTGAGCAGTTTTGTTCGTGTGCTTTTTTTCATAAACAAATGATACAAATAACAAATATGAATGACTTACACTTGTACATGTGAAAAGCCCCTACGCTGCCATGCAATCAATCATTATGTGCTTAACTGTTCATCACCTAAGCTGCAGAAAGCCGCTATGTGGGGCGGCGTAGTAGCACAAACAAGAAAGTGCATTTATGGCATCGAGCTACGGTTGCCGAGCGATTTGAGGGCAATTTGAGGCACAGACTGAGTGCCTTTCGTTCCCTCTTCTGATTTCTAATATGCTCACTTCGTTGACCAGTTATTCAATGCGACCAAAATGTTGAAACTTTTTAACACTTGTGGCAGCCACCTATGTCGCCAGTCCGTTGTTACAGCGCCACGTGCTGCGCAGTGGCGATGCGCGTGGCCCATTCGCGGGCTTCAAATTGGCAGCCGTGGTGCTGCCCTGAAAGTCGGCATCGGACCACAGTGCATGCGTGTGGGGTGTGCCCCGCCGCGGTGAAATTAGGGGCCAGGCCTGTGCACCTAGTATTTGTTTCATGTAGCATTTTTACGGTGTTAAGAGTAAGCTTTCATTAAGTTTTTTGGAGTTGAACCGGTCGAGCGTGATTGCTTGGAAGCAAGACGGCCTCAACCCTACTTCTGGCGCCCAACGGGTGTTGCCGTCCGCTATAAACAAGCATTAATGCAGCACTGAAAAACCTGCTGAAGACTTTGCTGTGCTTCGACGTAGTCTGCGTAGTATTCTGTGCAGCGAGGGGACACCCAGAGTCCACAAACTATGTTGGAGCGATGGGCATGGTGATTCCGACCATCGGCGGTGCATGAGGGCTGGTGCCACCATTTGGGCAGCTGGGCACACCAGCGCCGGCAAACGAAGAGTCCGTGCTTAAGGTTTCGACGAAGCGGAAGAGAAGAACGCAGAATGTGGCGACAGGAAGATGAACCCTGGTGAGTCCGACTCCTACTGGACGGCGTGGTGGCCTCAGGGGACAAAGGTAACAAGAGCGAGACGGATGTTTTGGTGGTCCCTACCACCAAAACGTCCACCAGTGTGACGACGAAGACACACACCCGCCCGTCATCTTTGGTGGTGTTCTTTTCGGGGAGCTCGCCGGAATGTGTTAGGGGAGGGCACAGGTGACTGGGACGACCAGGTCAAGATTCTGCTCCACGGAAACACAAGAAGCTGCAGCTGAAGCACCATTCGGTGCCCTTGGAAGCGAATAAGGAGACCGCTATCATAGCGCCGCATGCTGCGCAGGGGCGATGCGCGTGACCCACTGTGGGTTTCAAAGTCGGCAGCCGTGGCGCTGCCCAGAAAGTCGGTGATCGACAGCCGTGCATGCATGAGGGGTGTGCGCCCCACCCCCTGAAGCGAATATGCAGTTCCGTGCATGTTCCCACGAGATTTTATTTCACGTATACTTTTTACAGTGCTCGTAGTTAGCTTTAATAAACATTCCTTAGAGTTGAACCAGCGGATCATCATTGCTTGGCAGCAACACGGCCCGAACCCCACACACTCACCATTAATTTAATGGGTAAAATTCACAGTGCTTCTCCTTCGCAAATATTTTGTCATTGGTCGGCCGACTTCACTAACATAAAAAGCACCAGAATTTGCTCAAGTATTCACATACGAATGCTTCAGCATAAGGAGTTTTTGTGGATACTGGCTGTGTGGATGAACCGAACCTGGCATAAACATATAGCACTATACCCCCTGCATCCTTTCAGGCACTGATTGTGTGGCGCGAGCGCTGATAAACTAGACCGAGAGGTTCCTATCCATATGTGCATACGTTGGTACACACTCGCGAGTTGTGGTCAAGCGTAACAAGCCCATTTGCTTTAATGACGTCAAGGCTGGACAGTATCGTGATAGTATCTTAGAAGTAGATTTGGAGAACGTATTTGTACCTCAGTAGCGATATACATTTACGATGTATCAATCATATCGCGATAGTTTTCAAGAGAAGGGTATCTTGTTACTTTTTTTAACACGAAATTGTTTTATGCCGGTGTTCACCAAGACTTTCATGACGTATTTTCGTCGCGAAAGTACGTCAACAAAATGAATGCCATCAGATGGCAAAGAAAGAATACAATAAAAAAGTTCCGTTGACGGGAATCGAACCCATGACCTCTCATTCCACAACGACGGCTGGCGGGCGTTCAGCCCACTGAGCTACCGTCGAACACATTACAGAGGCGACATAAACGCGCCTTTTATCTTTCACACTTACCTCTCCCAGTGCTCTTAAATGGATGGATGCTATGAGCGTCCCCGTTATAACGGGGCAGTGACATCTGTGCCATCAGGCTCGAAGCATACAAACAAACAAAAACGCGTCGTTGCAACGACCGTTGCATTCGGCGCGTTTGCAATACAAGTTTAATTTCTTCAACGTTTGAACACACCGTGAGGTAGCGGCTTTAGCGCAAACCTCGCTCATAGCATCCATCCATATCGAGCTTTCCGACGCTCTCCTGGCTGTCCCACCGCGTTCCCCACTCGCCCTGCCAGGCCAGAGGGAAAACACGACGCGCGTAGCGTTTCTCTTCGCATTTCACAACGCTTTAAAGGAGTGCATATCGAGCATTAGTGTTTATTATGTGCTTGTTGATGCCATCTTTGCGCGGGATTCACCCATATGCAGTGTCCACGTATATGTTAAGAACTTCAGCTACCGCAAGGGTTAAATCATGATCATGGGCGTTTGTCGTCGGTACGGAGATGTGCCACTAGGCGTCAACGTGAGTGCGATGCGTCCTTATCAAGCGATGCTATATTTGCCAAACAACAGTAGACATTGTACAAGCTCTCATATACCAATGCAGTATAAACAACAAACTACTTCTGTGACGGCACGTTTCACTTTCGTGTTATTCCTATTCCTATGCAGGAGTAATCAGCCATGTTTTTGTCAGGAGTACAGTGACGTGTTTACGAAAGGGAATCGAAGTCTTCTGAAGGCTTCCCTCTCGGAAGGCTTCTGAAAGCGAAAGGAGACTATAACCACGGTGGGCAACGCAGGATGGTGAAAAGGGTTCGCCACACGTGCAGAATGGTCCATGTGGCAAAGCGCCGGACGCCGCTAACGGCAGAATCGTGGAGGCAGCACTGTGCGCGCCTGCCCATGAAAGTCGCTGTGTCTCATGGCCGGCACAGCACCTCTATTTTTTCCAGGCAGCCATTTAATGCACCAGTTCGCAAGACTCGTGTCGAGCCCGAACCGACGCTGCCTAGAAGAGAGCTTATTTTTGAAACTGCTGTTTCCGAGGTACATTTAACGGAACAACCTTCTCATCAAAAAGATATATTGTTTGCAAAATAAATGTATACTTTTCCTTCATTGGCTGGTGGTCGTGAATGACATGAGTAATATGCTCGAATTCCAACTTCAATGCGTCATATAAATTTACCTTTTGAAAGCAGTAAATGTTTCGTTAATCGAGGGTTCTCTATGTTTATTTAGGAAAAGTTGCATTTACTAATATTAATAATAATATTATTGCACATGAAGTACGACAGAAAACGCGTTTTGAACACACTGTACGCGGTGTTTATGCAGCGACACGACGCAACAAACGATGCACTGAAAATTCGACCAACGCATGTCTAAAATGATATGCCCCTAGAGAACATGCCGGAGGGAACGCGTACCATGGTCGGCGGCTGAACCATTCGCCCAAGAAGGGCTTCATAATTAGCGTCATTTCCTCTCTTGTGAAATCTCCTGTGCGGCTTTTCCTCATAAGCATATTTTCCTCTCGTGTGTCTCGTCGCTTGCAGGCGTTGCTTCTATAGTATTTCGGCTCTATAAGTAATCACTGGCAAAATTTAATGATTTTAAGTTTCCGCATAAGGAATAGCGGTGTTTGACGATCATATGTTTTGAATGCCGAAGGTTGCGCACCAACCGAACCTTACACTTAGGAAAATTTTAGAAGCATCGGGGGCTCCTTTCAGCAATTAACCTACGCGTATGCATACGCTTTTAGTATGCAGTAAAGGCGACCGCTGTGCTAGTTGGTAAGGTTACACTATGGTTACAGCAGCACGAGCAACACGGACGAAGAAAGCACGCACAATGAAGACACGTTCACACCAAGCGCGGATCCGGAAAGCGGGTGCGGATTATCCGCAAAAGCGGAATACCTGCGGCCGTTTGCGCGGATCGCTCCCGGACCAACTTTTCTCCGCGCGGAATAGTTGGCCGCTTTGACCGCAGCCAATCAGGGCCCGAGAAGCGCCCGCGCAGTATTGCGTGAGACGTTCGCCGTGGATGGGTGGATTGCTCCATCCCCGCGGCGGAGCGGGCAGAAGGCAATGCGGTCGGTCTGAACAGCCGCGTGGCCTCGCTGCCTCTCCGCTTTGAAAGTCCGTCTGCCCGCTTGCGTGCAACGCGTTCAGTGTGAACGTGACTTGAGTGCTTAGAGTCAGGTTGCCAATCCTAATCTCGCTTTTTCGCTGGTCTGCCTGACGTTACCTTTCTTTTCTGCGTTTTTACCCGTAATCCTGCTTTGTGTTTTCCTTCGTTCATATCTCCAAACATTTATTGGGATTTGTCACAGTCATTGATAAAAAGCATGATATCGTCCGTAAAGCACAAGTAGCTGAGATATTCTCCGGTAATGCTAACACCAATTTTTTGCGATCTAATTCTTTGAATATCTATTGTGAACGTGCCGTGAAAAACACTGGAGATGTTGTATCTCTTTGTCGGCCCAATTCTCTATCCCGATTTTCTTGCTTTTCTTCAGGAGAAATGAGCAGGCTGTGCAGATATTTTAGATGATGTCTATAGTATCTAGGGATGTGGACGTATTCCTTTGTGGCAAAATGAAACGAGAACTGCTGGTGTACCTATAGAGTCGAAAGCTTTTCCTTGTCTACGAAGGTGATGTATAGGGATCTGTAACGTTCGCAGGATTTTTCAATCGTTTCATTCACCACTGCGTGGCCTGGTCTCTCTCTCTCTCTCTCTCTCTCTCTCTCTCTCTCTCTCTCTCTATATATATATATATATATATATATATATATATGTATAGTTGTTGAGGTGCTTATTTGACGGCAGTTCGTGACGATGCGCAATGGCGACAGTCTAGGCAAAACCGGACTCAGAGCGCGAGCGGGAAGAGCCAAAGAGGCCGACCCTCTAGAAGGCTATAGAGAGCGCAACCCACTACTCATCACAAATGCTTCGCTACAATTACCCCGGGTACGAAAAGGCAGCCGTCCGGCGACCTAACAGCTCGTCACTATGAGTGGGTCATAGTAGGCCTTGAGGCGCTCCACGTTGACTATGTTCGATGAAGATGGTTCGATGGGTTCGATCACGATCGTCGATGTGCGCTCGACGACCCGGTAGGGGCCTTCGTATTTCGGCAGTAGATTTGAAGACAGGCCAGTTGCAGTGGTAGGGACCGAGAGCCATACGAGCGCTCCAGGGAGGAACGTGGACTCAGAAGTGGTAGTGCCACCGCGAATGCTCTTCGGCCGCCCTTGTTCCTGCAATGTAAAAGTCTTGGCAAGCTGGCGACACTCTTCCGCAAGCCTGGCTGTGTCAGAAATCGGCGCACACTCAGTTGAATCCGGCTTGCATGGGAGTATCGTGTCGATGGTGTGCGACGGGTGCCTTCCGTACAATAAGAATAAGGGTGAAAAACCAGTTGTGCTTTGAGGGGCGGTATTACAGGCATATGAAATTATGAATGGTAGTCTACCACTATCCCTCAAGAGGAAAGTATGTAACAGCTGCATCTTACCGGTACTTACCTACAGAGCAAAAACCTGGTGACTTACAAAGAGGGTTCAACTTAAATTGAGGACGACGCAGCGATCGATGGAAAGGAAAATGAAAGGTGCAACCTTAAGAGACAGGAAGAGAGCAGAATGGGTCAGGGAACAAACGGCGGTTAAGGATATCATGGTTGAAATCAAGAAGAAGAAATAGATATGGGCCGGGCGCGTAGCACGTCGGCAGGATAAGCGGTGATCATTAAGGGTACCTGACTGGATTCCAAGAGATGGCAAACGCGTGAGGGGGAGACAGAAAATTAGGTGGGTAGATGAGATTACGAAGTTTGTAGGTATAACGTGGCAACAGAAAGGACAGGACCGCGTTGATTGGCGGAACATGGGAGAGGCCTTTGCCCTGCAGTGGGCGTAGACAGGCTAATGATGACGATGATGATGATTATTATTATTATAGGCATAGGTGACGAAGGGCAGAATGGCATCCCAATTTGTGTGATCGGCGGCGATGTACATTGAGAGCATGTCGCCGAGCGCGCGGTTAAAGCGTTCGCTTAGGCCATTCGTCTGCGGGTGGTGAGCAGTAGTTTTGCGGTGAACAGCATGGCAGTCTTTGAGAATGGCTTCGACGACTTCGGACAGGGAGACACGGCCTCGATCGCTGAGAAGTTCCTGGGGTGGACCGTGACGCAGCATGAATCGGTGTAGCAGGAAGGAGGCAATATCGCGCGCTGTCGCCGCCGGGAGGGCGGCGGTTTCGGCGTATCGTGTTATATGGTCAACAGCGACGATGGCCCAGCGGTTGCCAGCCGGCGTCAAAGGAAGTGGTCCATACAAATCGATGCCCACGTGCTCAAACGGACGGTTAGAGCAAGGTAATGGTTGTAGACCGGCTGGCGACACGTGCGTGGAAAGTTTTCGGCGTTGGTGATCGAGGCAGGAGCGAAAGAACTTCTGCACGTAGCGGTACATCCCTCGCCAGAGATATCGTTGTCGAATTCGGCGGTAAGTTTCGGATACCCCAGAGTGCGCGCATTGTGGATCAGAGTGGAAGGACTCGCATATTTCAGAACGCAGACTGCTGGGTATCACAAGTAGCCACTGGCGGCCGTCGGCGTTGTAATTGCGTCGGTGCAGTAGGTCGTCACGAATGGCGAAATGGTGGACTTGACGACGCAACGCGCGAGTGGTTGGTGTTGCCGACGGATCAGTGAGTAAATCTATCAGCAAGGCGATCCATTTATCCTTGCGCTGTACGGTAACGATGGTGTGAACGTCGATGGAAGAAACAACAATGTTACGTGACGAGCAGGGGGCATCGTCGTCCGGCTAGGGGGAGCGCGAGAGGGCGTCGGCGTCAGCATGCTGGCGTCCGTTGCGGTACAGCACACACATATCGTACTCCTGTAGGCGAAGTGCCCAGCGGGCGAGGCGGCCTGAGGGATCCTTCAATGATGACAACCAGCATATTGCATGATGGTCTGTCATGACGTCAAATGGGCCACCATACAAATAAGGTCGGAACTTCGTAAGGGCCCAGATGATCGCCAGGCATTCCTTTTCGGTGACGGTGTAATTCGTCTCGGCTTTAGTAAGCGTGCGACTTGCATGTGCCACGAAATATTCAGGGAACCCTGGTTTGCACTGCGCAAGGACAGCGCCAAGGCCAACACCGCTGGCGTCTGTGTGTACCTCTGTAGTGGCCGTAGTGTCGTAGTAACCTAGTATGGGAGGTGACGCCAACAAACGACGGAGCTTTGCGAAAGCGTCGTCGCACTCTGACGACCATGAATGGAGGGGCCCGTTACTTCGGAGGAGCTTCGTCAGCGGTGATATGATAGTCGCGAAGTTTCGAATGAAGCGCCGAAAGTAGGAACGCAGTCCTACAAAACTGCGCAGTTTTTTGACGGACGTAGGTTTCGGGAACTCGGTCATGGCCCGA
>NC_051183.1:3263446-3352011 GCF_013339695.2 Rhipicephalus sanguineus
AGGCAAGAGGGAGACTGGTCGGCCATTTCCGTGGAGCACGATGACCTTGATTCTGCTGGCGCGCAAGGAGAAGGGAGAAGAAATGGACGAAGCAAGCAGGCGAGAGAGATTCGAGTGATTGATCTCGGCGAGCAAGGCGGACTGATCAGCCGACACCAGCGATCGCCGGATGCGCAGCTGCCTCGTAGCTTTGGCAGAGTGTGATCACTCTCGGCCACAGTACGAGGGTTCTTGGCGAGCAGCATAGTGAAGGCATCGTCGTCGGTGCCTTTCATAACGTTGCGGATCTTGTCAGACTCAGACATGGCTGCGTCGGCTTTCTTACACCAGTCCAGGAAGTCTTCTATGTAGCTCGTAAAAGACTCACCGGTCTGCTGAGCTCGTTCACGTAAACATTGTTCGGCTTGCAGTTTACGAACGGCAGGGCGGCCAAACACGTCGATGTTGGCGGTCTTGAAAGCAGACATCATGGGGAAATCGGTGGCGTGGTTGTTGTACCACAGGCCCCCCACACCCGCGAGGTAGAAAACCAGGTTGCTGAGTTTGCCTGCCTCGTTCCATTTATTGTGTACGCTCACACGCTCGTACATCGCAAGCCAGTCCTCAACGTCGGTCCCATCCGCGCGGATGAAGGTAGGAGGGTCGCGGATGCGGGGAACACCGGCGCATGTGGTCGTTGTGGGAGGAGGCGTTTGCTGAGCAGCGTCTTGAGGCATGGTAGTTGCTAGGGTACGGGATCTCAGCTGCAGGGGCATCGAATGGGAGCACAGCACCTCCACCGATTTGTTGAGGCGTTTATTTGACGGCAGTCGGCGACGATATGCAATGGCGACAGTCAAGGCAAAACACGGACTCAGAGCGCGAGCGGGAAGAGCCAAAGAGGACGACCCTCTAGAAGGCTATAGAGAGCGCAACCCACTACACTCTGAAAGCTTCGCTACCAATATATATATATATATATATATATATATATATATATATATATATATATATATATATATGGTCGAAAAGATAACTTGCCGCTGACAGGGACACAACCTGCAACCACGAATAACGCGTCCGATGGTCTACGAATTGAGCTACCGCGACGGTGCCCTCCCGTTCATTTTATTGGGTGCATATGCGCATTCAAACCGAAGAGTGTTAAGCATGCCGCTGAGTGTCGAACACTCTTTTTCTGTCCGCTGGCGTCACGTAGCACGTGTTCGTTTTACGAGCGGCTGCTGACCGACAATCCCTCGCATACTACCTGAAGGCAGAAAGTCTGCCAGAACGAGACCTTTGTTATGAATGAACGAAAGAAGGGGAAATTTTAAGTGCTCGTTTTCGTTTGCTAGACGCAACATCAATGAGAACTGACAGAGAATCAAGCCAAGGAAGGTGTAGGCGATGTTTTTGTAGTAAATGTGATGCAAATTCGAAGAAAATAATGTGGACGAAATTATAACTTGCCGCCCACAGGGACCAAACCTGCAACCTTTGAATGATCCGTCCGATGCTCCACCAATTTAGCTACGGCGGCCATCACCCTCCTGACCACTTTATCGGGGATATATGTGCATATATGCGCATCCCATTGTAGAAAGCTTCACTGCAGTGACCCACCTTTCGTATTTGTTCATACGACACGCCTTTCGTACTTCAGTCAAACCTAGGTGCTGCGTTGGCACGGACGTGCATGGGAAATATGGGTCGATCGTGCTTTCTGAAAACGCCCGAAGAGCGGGCTTATCAAGAACGCTGGCGAGAGCAGATAGGGGAGTGCGCCCGTCAGCTCCACTGGTCATTCGCCTTCGCTGAGTGTAATGGCACCAAGTTTTAAGATGACGCACTTCTTGGGCTGACCGGATTTCTACTAGAGATAGTCAGAGTCTCAATACACTCCAAGAAAATCACTGCGCTGATAACTTCGGGTGCACAAGTGCAGTTTTATTCAAAACTACAGAAGGCAGAGACTCAGCCATTTCGCTAACCAGGCACCCTTCCAGAGCAAGCGTTTATTGGAACCAAATAATTGCGTTGCTATTAGCGACAGAACGAGCGCAAGATAGAGGGACGAGAAAGATATAAAGAATGAAAAACACAAAGAGAGAATAAAAAAAAAATTCGACCATCTCCCCGAAGGGAACCCTGATGGGATGCAAAGCAGCAGCTTTGCACATGGGTGGCGTCCCGGGTTGAACGGCACTAACGCGGGTGCTGCGGTGAGCGCTGGAAGATTCGTTTGAAGCTAACCTCGGTGTAGGGTTTACTGGTGTAAACGTTTGTTTGAAACGCTGACACGGGAGGCGAGCGGGCGTTGGAGCCGGCAGCTGCGGGCGCTCCGGCGGGTGAGGGAGAGAGTGACGTACGCACGCACCTGCGAGGGAAGCGTGCGAGGGGAGCGTGGCGTAAACGCCCAGCTGCGGCGTGACCTACTTGGCACCTCTCGAACACCTGCGCCGAGGGAAGCGCGTTGCCTCGCATTTGTGCGGACGCAGGAACAGCGTTACACAGGCTAGTCAAAGAGGTGCTTCGCATCTAATACATTGAAAGAGAGAGAGAAAGCCATGTATAGTACACTATAGCAAGGAGGAGGGAAAGCCGCAGGGGAGAGTATAAAACACAGAAAAGCCGCGTATACTACAGTGCAGCAAGGAAGGGGATAGGAAAGAAAAAAATATGGGTAAGGTAATGGAGGAGGGCAAGGCCACCAGATCCGTTGTTTCTTTAGTCTTCGCACTACTGCTGAGTACAGTCCCTATTTTTTATCAGCAATATCTCGCTTGTGCTTTATAGAAATTGCTGATTAAATGCCCGAGCGTGACAAAACGAGAACTTCACATGTGCGTTTGCCTTCCGCGAAAGAACTCAATATTCATGACAGCTACGCCAGCTTGACACCACCTTATAATGACCCAAAACTGGAACTGGCAAGCTAGACGCACATATTCTACCTATTTTATGTATTCTTTCGCGCAATGTTTCGTGCCGGACCAAAGAACTTCAATATGCATTATTCTTCAGTGTAGTGAACAGTCATCGAGACTGATGCCGCCCGACTTCAATACACAGGCATATTCTCTATCAATCTCATAGTGTTGACGACTAACTGAGACGTGCCTTGTGTATTCCACAATGAACAGTGCAGGAGCGGGCAACGGACGAAAAAGGATACGAGAAGACGCGCCGACATCCGACTGACTTCCTTGTTCTCTTTGTACATTGTCGCTACTGCAATCTGTTGTGTTTTAAGATGGATTACATGCTAACCGAATCACAGACTTGCTACAGTTCTTCTGTACCTTGCAATACCGCGAAAAAAGCATGAACGCGGAGTGAGCTATATGAGATACCGCTGTTCTCATCCTTGTTGTGGCTGCATTGCATGCTATGGAATGGCAACACGCCGAACAATTAGTTGCTTAAATAAGATTTGTCCTCTGTCTCAGGAGTAAAGGTATGGCTGGCACGCTGTCATTGGCATTCAAGCACTCGCGCGACAGAGTAACAGTGTTGATTTAAACATATCTTCATGGGGCTTTTATTGCGCTCGTCACATTCTAAAACAGTGAACGCAAGCAAATATACAAAAAGTAGTAATATTGCGTCGTGCGGGTATACAGGCGAGAATTCTTAGTCTTTTCTGTTCACTTTTTTTTAACGCATTCACCCTCCTCTAGGTGGCGCCACCGTCCCAGTTTGGGCACGTAAGCGCTCTTCCGCTAAACTAAAACACGCTGTCCACAAGGAACGTTTGCAGCACGGTAACGATATTCCCTTAACCCCCGCTATCACGCTAACGCTAAACTAATAACTGTTTAATAACAACAGCGCCGATGTCAACCGCCCTTGAGCCGCCGGAATCTACGGGGTGTCGGCGTCGCCTGCGAAGTGTTGGCACTGTTGGCTTCTCCGCAGCGCAAAGGAGCCACCTATGACCACGTGACGGCGCTCGGCGAATAGCGTTGCTGGAATCATCCAAGGCAGAGCGAGCGGCGTCCGGAAAACAGTGGCGCAACTCTGCTACCTAAAGGTAGCATATACAGTAACTCTAGGTATAAGGATATAATTGTGAAGAAAGTAAGTAATAAGGATATAATTGTGAAGAAAATAAAGTGGACGAAAAGATAACTTGCCGCTGGCAGGGACCGAACCTGCGACCTTCGAATAACGCGTCCGATGCTCTACCACTGAGCTACGGCGGCTGTCATCCTCTCGTCCACTTTATGGGGTATATATGGGCATTTAAACCTAGGAGTGTTAGTCAGCGCCTATCACAGCCATGGTGGCGAGTGTGGTTTAAATGCACCTAGGTATAATGCACATTTTGCGATCAACCGGCCTTTCTAAACGACTGTAACCAGAACGCCCTTCCTGTGTGTGCTGTTTTTAAATGCGAATCATTTCTTAGCGAACTTCTGCGACTTTGAGCGGATCTATCTATCTATCTATCTATCTATCCTATCTATCTATCTATCTATCTATCTATCTATCTATCTATCTATCTATCTATCTATCTATCTATCTATCTATCTATCTATCTATCTAGCCGCCTACGACTTTGTGCTCTCCTGGCCGTTTCGTTAATCGCATGTACAGCAAAACAGGTGTGGCATAACATGACCTTATTAGGAACATAAATGATATGTCATAACATGAAAATCATGACATGCATGTCATGAACAGCATGATTCACATTCCACGGCCTTGGGGCTCTTGCGGCCGTTCCGTTAATTTCATATATGGCAAAATTGGTATGGCGTGACAAGAGTTCATGACGAACATAATGACAGGTCCTAACGTGCAAAACATGACACGCATGTCATGTGCAGCATGATTTACATGACGTGGTCTCGGCGCGCTGGCGGCCGTGTAAATGAATGGATATATACGAAAACTGGTATGACGAGACATTTCTGCATGACGAACATAACTGACATGGGGTAAGATAAAAATCATGACTTGGATGTTATGCGCGACATGATTTACATGCCACGCTCATGATGCATTCGCGGCCACTTCGCTAATTTGATATACACCAAAATGGGTATTGCGCGACGCGACTCTATGACGGACGTAAATGGGAGGTGGTAACATAAAAATCATGACATGCATGACATGTACGACATGATTTGCATGCCATACTCATGGCGCACTCGTGGCCGTTCCGCTAGATTAATATGTACCAAAATTGGTATTGCGCGTTGTGACGGTATGACGAACGTAAATGAGAGGTGGTAACATGAAAATCATGACATGCATGACATGTATGTCATGATTTACATGTCACGCTCATGGTGCATTCGCGGCCGTTTCGCTAGCTTGATAGACACCAAAACTGGTATTGCACGACGCGACTGTATGACGAACGTAAATGAGAGGGGGTAACATAAAAACCATGACACGCAAGTCATGTACGACATGATTTACATGCCACGCTTATGATGCATTTCGCGGCCGTTTCGCTAGCATGATATACACCAAAACTGGTATTGCGCGACGTGACTGTATGAAAAACATAAATGACCAGATAGTAACTTGAAATCATGCTATGCATATCATTCACGGCATAACTTAATGCCACACTCATGGTGCGCTCGCGGCCGATTCGCTAGCTTGATATACACCAAAATTGGTATTACGCGACGGGACTGAATGGCGAACATAAATGAGAGGTGGTAACATGAATATCATTACATGCATGTCATATTGGACGACACAATTTACATGAAACAGTCATGGTGCGCTTCCGGCCGTTTTGTTAACTGGATAAATACCAAGATTTGGTATGGCACGAGACGAGTGCGTGATGAAGATAAATGACAGG
The DNA here is from genome assembly GCF_013339695.2 of Rhipicephalus sanguineus. NCBI lineage: Eukaryota > Metazoa > Arthropoda > Arachnida > Ixodida > Ixodidae > Rhipicephalus > Rhipicephalus sanguineus. Next base: position 3,269,256 of record NC_051183.1, read on the forward strand.
TCATACATTGTTTATACCAGAATATACGTTTCATTGACATGGTATATGCCAGATTGTACATGCATGCGTGCATGACAAATATGCGATATATGGTTAAGTAGACGCCATGACATGAATGATTTCATTTGGCTCAAAGATAAACAAGGCGATGTGTGCAGCTCTTTGCTGGCTGCTTCGCATTACATCGATTCCCACAGTGCGTGGGATCTGCCGGATATTTTTTATACTGCGTGAGTGCACGTGCGTTTCTTTTTTTTCTCTCTCTCTCCCTCTACACCCCCTTTCTTGCTCATATTTCCCCACCCCTGTGCTGGGTAGCAAACCAAATGCTAATATCTAGTTAACCTCTCGTCCTTCGTTCTATCATCTCTCTCTTTCATTTGAAGAAATGATAGCAGCACTCAATACGTCGACTGCATCAGCTGTAAACCTTTGCCTGCTTTGTTAAATTTAGAATGTATCCGTTGACGTTCCCCAGTGCAGGCTAGCCAGCCGGGCTAGGTAACGAATATGATCAGTGCTTTTCACTTCCCCATTAGTTTTTTTCCGCTTTCGAATAAAATCTAACAGGTGACATGCGGAAATTGGAGGGTGAAATTTATGTATGAAAAAAATCAGTAAATATTGATTTTGTTCTGCCTGAATTATTTTAAAACTGTTTCAAAGTCCTGCTGATTAACGATGGGTTTACATTCATTAGCCATAGCTTGTAAGTAATTATGTCTGAACTTACTTTTTCGAATGGTTCTCCGTTCCAGTATTTATTGAGGTAAAGGTATGCGACTCCTTCGTTGGCAAGCCCTTGATGGCCGATAAGCTTTCTTACGCAGCTGTCTTCATCCAATTCAACTTCAATTCCTGGCTTAGACGCTTCATGAAGAAATGTGTTAAGCTTATCACGTATGTGGTGGGTCAGTCCATCTGCTATATCTCGAATGAAATGCCATCCCAAGAAATTCTGTAATTTCTTCCTGAAATGAAAAGGCGTGCTTACCAGACAGACCTTCATTTAATAAAGCCTGTCTCTCAAAGGAAGAGGGGATAACGAAAATGTGTGGACCTGAGCCAGCTGGTTCCGCTTCATCGTTCGTATTGCACTGTCTTGTGTATTGTGTCGTACACGAGGTGATATGACAGCTTCACAAACATCGCGCTCAAAGCGTCTAGTCACATGGTACGCACATCTTCTAATCATGAATGTATATTTGCCAATAGAACCATACTTGTAGCAGATTGTGGAACTAGGAGTTTCGCAGATGGTTACCGCATTTGTGCGCGTACTGATCCCCAAAAAGCAGAAAATTGCAACCAAGTCATATTAAAATCCGCAGGTGGGAAGTGATTCCGGTCGGTACCAAACAGGAAGTAGGAAATGGTATCTGCAGAACACCATCGAAAAACAACAGGAAAAAATTGTCTGTTTCGAAATGTTCTTGCTATCAAGTTGCACACGTTCAAAAGATTCAGGAAAAACTCGAGAAAGAACTGAAGAGTGCAAACATGATCTAGCGTCTATCTATGGCTCCGTTCGAGCTCTCGCTCATTTATTTTAATCAAGTTCCTATAGCCACAACTATGATGTCCTCTTAGAATTTGAAGGGGGAATCCTTCCGGATACGCGGGAAATTACCCCTCCTGATGTAGTGCGTATTATGCTTCAATTCCTGCCGCTCTCTCTCTCTCTTTGTAACCGGGCAGTGTCCGGAACACTACGATGCCTGCACCACTACATTGTGAACCCATTATTAATGGCAGTCTACCCTCTGCTTCCATGCTTTCGGCGTGCGCTTAAGCTTCCTCCAACACAAGCCACGTCCTACGCTGCAACTAATCCTAATTACAGAGAAAGCGACAAAACTGTGGCTCCTGTTTCACGCCGAGCTTTAGCTGCGCAAGTTTGTTTCCCCGAGTTTTGTACACCCAAATACAGCCCCATCCTTATAACACTTGTATCCTAAGGGGAAAGACTCTTGTAGTGACTACGCATTGTTCATTTCGCTCACTTTCTTCTAAGAAACAAATGGTCAAAAGGTAAAAATGAAGACGCCGACCAAGAACACTTTAAAACGCTTCCTGACAAGACATGGTGTCGTCGAACTCTTGTTTTTCATAGGAAACAAATGCCCATGTGCTTCATCACAACGGAAATGTGTTGTTCTACCATTTTATTGGTAAATAATCTCCGCTTTCTGTTAGATGTCTTCCCCACCACCTGTGTTGCTGTACTTAACTTCGTTCATACTCTCTATTTAATGCGGCAAAGACCTGACAAAGAAGTCCCTTTGCCGCCCCCTTGGCGAACGTGTTTTTACATGCCAACAAATGGCCGTCCACTCACAATGCTCAAGCTGTCACCAACCGCATATCTCGTTTGCGCTAAGCACTCTCCCAACAATAGCCCAGTAAAACACTTCTTCATTTTAGGGACAAGTTGGTTTTATACTGAACGTCTTAAAGAAGCTGGTAAATGGGGGTTAATTTATTGACAATCATCCACAGTAATGAGCTCCTCACCAATGTCGCCCTAAAGAATAGCTTTAGTTATGGCTTGGTAATTCTGTTTCTGAGGAGATTCGATCACGTAACATCAGCTTGGAAAATTATGCACCAGCATCAAGAATTCCCTTGAACCCACTACTATCTATCTATCTATCTATCTATCTATCTATCTATCTATCTATCTATCTATCTATCTATCTATCTATCTATCTATCTATCTATCTATCTATATATCTATCTATCTAATCTGTCTGTCTGTCTGTCTGTCTGTCTGTTCTGTCTGTATGTCTGTCTGTCTGTCTGGTCTGTCTGTCTGTCTGTTGTCTGTCTCTCTAATATCTATCTACTATATATCTATCTATCTAATCTATCTATCTATCTATCTATCTATCTATCTATCTATCTATCTATCTACTCTATCTAATCTATATCATCTATCTATCTATCTATTATCTATCTATCTATTCTATCTATCTATCATCTATCTATCTATCTATCTATCCCGTAGCCGCATACCACTCCTTTCGGTATTCAGGCATCCGCCAGGCGCGGCTTTCACGCCTATATAAACCCAGGAGAGGCACGGAATAGAGATCCAGAAATTTAAGGAGGCACTCTTGCAACGCTAAAAAGAAGGACATACCGTTTGTTATAGTTGGCGGTCTTAATGTAACAGGCAAACGTTGACAGCGGTGCTGCAATGACCATCAGCGAGCAGCTACGCGGTACAGATTATCAATGTATCGCTTCAGCGGTTGCGTAATATCACTCGTTGTGATGGTGCTTGTGCAACGTCCATTATGGCTGAAGTGTTAGCTATCCGCTTTATACTACTGCAATAAGCATTACATATGTACTCCCATGAAGGAGCAAGACATAGTCTCGCGTTGCACTACCCTGCAGGCATACGCCAACGAGCGCTGCCTACAGTTCGTTTCAATAAATATGTCGTTTGAGTAGACACGCTTTACGCCGACGTTAGGTCGGACCATAATCTACCCTCTAAACGCACGTGTATTCCACGTGCCTGTTAAACACGCGGTGTGTACACAACTCAGTTTACGCGCGGACGTCGGACAACCCCGTAAATCTTGACTACCCCATTTTAGCCATAAAGAAGTGGCAGATCCCCCGCCTTGTGGGAATGGGTCTCATGCGAAGCACTCAGCGAGTAGTTACTTATGCTGCATTTTTTTGGCTTTGAGCCTAGCGTCACGAGGTGGATCGATGTGTTTTTGCATGCGTACTAGTTGTGTGCACATCGTGGCCTTACCAGGCACGTCGACTACAGGGGGGTTTAAAGGGCACCTTATGGTCTGAAGTAACGTGAGCACCCACTTTACAGCACAAACGTGAGTATTACCGAAACGAAGTGGTCTTTACGGTGTGATGAGTTCAATATCATGCGCAACGTTCGTTAGCGTATTGCTTCTCGAATATATGCGCTGGTGTATAGCTTGCTGAATCATATGAATGCAAATGTAGTCTTCCCTAGACTTCTATGAAAGCGGAGCCAACACTGGAACCACAATTGACGTTAACCCGGCATGACGCCTGTATCCATCCATCTCAATTTTGAAGGATCATTATCTTTAGATGTACACATCCATCTCAATCTTGAAGGATCATTAAAGTATTTCGCAAAACTTCTCGTCCAAGCACCAATAAAAAATAATATATTACCAGCCTTCTGCACCTTCTGCCCTTCATGCACGGTGGTCACTCTCGGTGACCACCCAATTCAGCGACACGGCGCTCTGTGCTGACTGAGTACAGCTCTTAATCTCTGGATTCATTGGTATTAGCTACTTATACAACGTGTTGTCCTAAGCTATCAGCTTAATAAGAACCGAACAACCTTTAATTTTTTTTTAAATAGCTCGGGTCCATCGTGTAGCGCGCCTTGAAGACGACGGCAGCCGGATGAAAACAGACGTAACCCGTAACAATGAAGCCCAAACGAAGTGGCATCCTCTTTGTCACGATGTTGAAAGCTTTAGAAACGTGCTGTATCAAATCTGACGTGAGGGGCTTGCGTGCTTCAAGGGAAAAAATGAAGAAAAGGTGGTTACCATGGGTGACCACCGGGCCGGAAAGAGTTAACGAGCGTTTGCTGCATTTCTAACGAAACCTTGTTTCTAAAGCTTGAGACTTATTCCTTCCGAGTACGCTTCATACCATTACTGAGATCTTATATACCCCAGCATGATGCCAAAATAAACAGCACCCTTCCCTAGGAATGTTACATATAGCACGTGCCGTCCAAAGCAGTATCCTAGCATAACTTATTTTTACCATATAGCTAAACATTGTAAGTATGCTATATTTTCCACAAAACAGTACATAGTTGCAGATGGCTAATGCGGAAAAAAACGGCTCATGACCATTTGACCAGCCCCAGAAACCCGTAAAAAAGGAGCAGCTGAGCAGAAATAGAGTATCTCTAGCTGGTCACATAATATACATAGATATGCCAGACAAAAAGGAAAAAAAATAAACATACACAAAAAGGAAACGTGTTACTCTACTGCGTAACATGAATGAATGTTGCTTGTAGGGGTGTGCGAATCTTCGAGTTTCGAATTCGAATCGAATAATACCTACTGGGATAATTCGATTCGACTTTCGGATAGGTACTATTCAAACTTTCGATTAATTCAACAGGACGAATATCTAGGACGTGGCAAAGGCCAATGGTGCAACTTGGTTAGGGTGGGTTGGCTAAAACTAAGTCTAACGTCGTTAGAGTAAGCCTTTCGTAAAAATTTTTGCTGATATCCTGGTTCAAAAGCAAGCGCGTGCTTATTTTCACAGAGATTACGTCATTTCAGCACGTAAAAAACACATGAGAAAACCATCAAGCCATTCACAACTTCGTTTCTGAAAAGAACGCGCGGTCTGCTTGCGCAGTTCGATCGCCTACGAGGCAGGCGCCGTAAAACGTCCCGATTTTGCTCCGCGAAACCCTCCGTCATTGGCTTCACTTGTGAAAACTTGTTGACGCTGTGCAGTTGCCACTGCCACACCGCACCACTCGTTCAACAATTCCCGTCGTTCCGGCGCGCAGTTAAAATGCTGCTGTGAAAGGGTGCCCGAAAATTTTTGGGCCCGGAGCACTCATGACCATGAACTACAACATTACGGTTGCCAGATGAGCCGTCTTGGCGGTAGCGACATCTCAGCGATAGAGCCTGAAGCAAGGTCATTTGGAATAGGTTCTGTGTATGCACGACAATTGTGTGGCCTTTCGGTATCAGTGATTCACCGCGTTATGTGCTCGAGGACATGAGCAGATTTCAGTTCTTCGTTCTCTCTCTTCAATTTTGAATGACATCTTTTGTACTCGATATTCGATTCTATAATCGATATTTCTTGCCACTCTTCGGCACTATTCGATTCGCATTCGATTCGAGCTAAAAATTCCACTATTCGCATATCCCTAGTTGCTTGCACACAAGAGAAAAATCAAACACTGCATGAGAAGAACATGACAAAATATCAATATAACTTACAATCAGGTCGTTTAATAGCAGAGGCAATTTCAAGCACACATTTCAGATTCGTAGTTAGGCGAAATTGTAGTACCTGCCAATGCTATGGTCTTCTAGTGCTATAAGCAGCTTCATGGTGTGTCAGGTCAGCCCGCTCGCAATCTAAGTAATGCTTTTTTTTCCCAGTTCTGTAGGCAAGTTTTAAGCAATACTTCAACAGAGCCATTACTTTCGGTACCTTAAGTTCCAGGCATGAAGGTTCTTATGGGAAACCGTATGGCTTATTAAAATAGCTAGAAGAGTCTTGCTTTGGTTAACATACAGCCTGCTTAAATCAGTTTCAGAAGTCACACCCCAGATTATAGAGGAATAAATTAAGCGGCTGAACATAAGTTTATTGTGTGTTGCGCATTTGTTACAAAGAGAAAGGTAGTTCAAAGAATGAAGGATACCTGTGATTTGTAAAATGCTTACCGGCAAGAAAACCTATATGACTACAGCAAATAGTATTCTTATCAAGAATTACACCTAAAGATTTTATAGAATTTAAACTTCAATTAGGTGCGGAGCACCTTTGGTTCTCGGCTTGTCAGCATGTCCTGTTGTTGTCACGGTCCATCATAAACGGCGGATTCGCTCGGCAGCGTCCAATGTGAGCGGGCGCGTTTCGAGCGAGCTCCGTCGATATCGACAACTTTGCCGACGCTTAGCTGTCAAGCCTTCGCCGCAGCTGTTGCTGCGCTCGCAGCTGGTCTGCGCGTTATCTCCCTTCTGCAGCGACTGGTAACTGGCACGCTGTTTGCTGAGCTCGTCGGCGACACGGCCGCCCGGTTTGCCGCCGGCGGCCATTTCTGCTAGTATTACCGACGTCCAAGTTTTGTGCTTTCATGGCGACTTCAGAGTCGTCCGTGCTTCCAACTGACGTGCCACTACCCGAGGATATGGACGTACATGCTCCGGACAACCTGACTGCCTCGGTCGTGCCGCCGACTTCAACGAGGAACTCGGCCGCCGTTGTCATGCCTTCAAGGGTGCTGCTGCTACCGGACACCAACCCATTCGCCCCAATCCCGGAGCTCGAGGAACAGCATAACATTGAAGGCAAGTTTGACAACGCTTCTCATCAAGCTCGCATTATCTCTACCGCACCAAGTGGAGAAAAACGCGTGCAAGGCTCGCTCTTGCCGACGCCCTAACGAGGGTACACTAACAGGCCCAGGGATTTCTCCCACGCGAGCAGCGCAAATCATATTGTGACGTGGTCGTGACGACGAAGACAGCAGTCGGCTTTTATACAGGCGCTATCGAACTTTCCAGCGATATCGCTGTTGGCGGCGTTATCTCTCGATAAAGCTGGAACATTCTCGTGCGCCGCGCAATCTTAACGGATTGTTCCAAAACAATCGCGAAGCTTCCTACACATCACGGCGAGGCGTGCGCAGCGCGTTGCCCACAGTCTTTGTGGGTGAATCTTCAACTCATGAAATATAAGACTCGCGGCAATATGCTCCCGGCTTCAGCTCGTCACCAGGACGAAGATGGCAAATGGATACCAGTCAGCTATCAACGTAAACAGCAAAAACGTGCGACGGTCGCACCGACGCCGACGTCAGGCTCCCCACGCAAATATCAGCACACCGTCCTCCTTCGGCCTAAGCAGCCATGCCGCATCATGAATGAGCAGTTCATACGATTAGACACAGTCATAACGCGCCACATTTCGGCTCATCACGATCTCTCTGAGGAAGACCCACTGCCGGAGTTCACGGTTCGCTATTTAGGCCATAGCAACCAGCTAGCTGTCGACGCGGCTGGACCCGAGGTGCGCAACGCCCTTTTTGCGATAGCATCTCTGCCAGACAGCGGAAAAAACGTGCCCTTTCACACATACGAAGCGGTTAGTCAGAATCAAATTAGAGGCGTTATTCGAAACGCGGGAGACATGACTTCCGAGGAACTAATGAACTGATTGCACTGCCGCAAGTACAAAATCCTGCAGGCCCGCCCATTCGGTGACAAAGGCACTGCCATGGTCATATTTGAAGCTAACAGCTTACCCTATAAGGTCGGCCTGCGGTCACTTTTACTATCCGTGTTTTTCCGTACTGGGCACGAGTGGCCGTTTGTGATATCTGCCACAAGATTGGGCATCACAAGGAGCAATGCCCCAATACTTTGGCAGCAAATGCTCCATATGTGGCACGCGGCAACACGAAGATGGAACACCCTGCCCGAACGTAGAACCGAAGTGCCGCAGCTCTGGTGGTTCTCTATTGGCCACAGCTACAAACTGTCCAAAAAGACGAGAAGTAAATAAGAAAATTGAACAGAAACGCAAGCCGGCTGCCAAAAGGCAACGCAAGAAAAGACCGGCGCAGGAGCAACAACGCCGCAATCCCGAGACAGAAAAGGGTTCACCTAAAACCATCCTCAAGCCAACGCGCCGGAGTTTCTACAACGGGCCACTGGCACCTTCCAGCTGCACAGTCAGAAGTTAAGAAGTCAACAGGAAAATCACCTTCGTGGAGGTAGCCATGCAAGCAAACGCGCACCTAACTAATGGTTGTAGAAATGGCGCACCGTATCCCTTGAGCTCAACACTCGCATCCTCGTTGTCGCAGCCTGCCTCAGGTGCGCAGGCAAAGCATCCTCGAAGGAATGCAACTCGGTCAACGAGGCTTCCGCCTCCCAATGACCACCCACATCTTCCTGCCCCAACGATTGTTCAAGACATCGAGCGGCATTTTGAAAACCGTATAGCACAAATAGAGAAGTCCATCCACGAAAACGTTGAACAGCTTATCAGCCGGGCCACTGAAAAATGCGTCCACGCCATCATGGAGCGTATCATGCTTTCCGGCATGCTCCCCCTTGGCACAGCTTAGCCGATAACTTCAGGAGCACATGTAATGCATACTCTTTGGCACGATCAAACGCCATTGCTCCTCATGCAACAAAGCCTTACCATGGCTAGCTTTGCAAAATCATCTCCATGGGCAACTGTCCTGCAGTGGAATCGCCGTTCGTTTCGTAGCAAGAGGGCTGAAATAATCACGCGGTTCGCCAGCAAGCAAGACAACACCAGTACATTGGTCATTGCCCTTCAAGAAGGCAACGGCCCCGTGCTTAAAATAATGAGCTATGACGGCTACGCCCCGTCTGAAGACCTAGCTGCACCCACGAAGACGGCATTGTACGTGCGGCGGGGAGCTACGCAAGTGCAATTAGATACGCAACCATGATGCAGCACCACACTTAGCGTTGTCGGTTGCCGGTTGGAAGTCTCATCACAGCGTACAATTCTCGTCTTCTGCGTCTGCGTCGTTCCCGAAAACACAAGGTTTAAAGCTAATAAGGCGCCGGTCGATCTCAGCTTCATCTACCACTTTAAGAAGCTCTATCCACTAGACACCGTACTGTTGTGCGCGGACTTCAACCAATGCAGCCCACGCGGCAGGCGCATCATGCAAGATGCCTTGGAGTATGGGTTGACACTTCTCAATACGCCCCAAACACACATGAGGCTAGGACAGACAGTTCGCCAAGCTGGCACGTCACCATATCTTACCTGGAGCACCCATCCACAGCTATTTCGATGGGAGGTGCTGGACGATTGCATGGGAAGCGACCACTTTCCGATAGTCATACATTTTCGCACAGGCTACGCCAATACGAAGAAGACAAACGCCACTACACGGCTAAGTCACATCACACATTGGGACAAATACCGCGATTTACTACAGCAGCAGCCTCCAGCCAAGAACATTGACCGTCTAGTATCGCAGCTATGCGCAGCAAAACGGAAAGCCACGAATAACCTCAGGGTTCCTTTTGACCATCCAGAGACCGACCGACATCTCACCTTATGGAATAGAAGGCTACGGATTCTCGCCCAGTACAGGCTGTCTGGCCACGCTGCACACCACAAAGCACGGTTGCGCAAAATACAGCGTACTATTGAGAAATGTACAAATACGCTCACGTCAGACCGCTGGATGGTAATTTGTGAATCCATCAATAGGCAGACCCATACGTCAAATGTTTGGGCCATCCTGTGCTCTCTCCTCGGACAGTGCACGACCTACAACGGAGCGGCTGGTGTGACCCTCCGGGAAGGCATCAGCCCTCAGGAGCTCGCCGAACAGGCTGCTCAAGTGTTTTTTCCGCAGACGTCTCACCCCACATACACCACGTACCAGAAGGATGCAAGTTCTGAAGACAGCGAGCCACTTAATAGCCCCTTCACCATGCTCGAGCTGGAGCATGCCTTGCAGCACGCTAACGCACATAGTACTCCAGGAGCCGATGGCGTGTGGGTTGCTCATCTACGCAATATGCCCCTTGAGCATAAACGCGCTCTTCTGGAAGAGTTTAACCCCATCTGAAATACTGGGATTCTGCCTTCCACGTGGAAGTTTTTGGTGGTCAAGCCCATTCCGAAGCCTGGTAAACCACCGCATACCTTACCCAACCTCCGTCCGATCGCTTTACCCGCGTGTGTCTGTAATGGAGAGCACGGTCAACACTTGCTTGTTGTGGTACCTTGAGGATCGCAAGATTTTGGCCCCAACAATGTAGGGATTGCGCCCAGGGCTATCAACTCAATATTTTATCCTCCGCCTAAAATATGATGTCCTCCGCCCCAATTGGGTAACTGACTGGATTCCAAGAGATGGCAAACGCGTGAGGGGGAGACAGAAAATTAGGTGGGTAGATGAGATTAAGAAGTTTGCAGGTATTACGTGGCAGCAGAAAGCACAGGACCGGGTTGATTGGCGGAACATGGGAGAGGCCTTTGCCCTGCAGTGGGCGTAGACAGGCTGATGATGATGATGATGACCCCAATTCGGTGCACCCACGGGCTGTTGTCGGAGTGCACATACGCAAGGAATTCGATGGCGTCCCACACAGTACCGTCATGAACAAAGCACGTGCACTTGGCCTTAGAGGGAAAATGTCCAACTTCATAGCGGGATTCCTAGAAAGGGGAAGCTGCCAAGTCGAAATTGGCCAAGACGCCAGTGCCGTACGAATCAACCACGCAGGTGTTCCTCAGGGCTCGGTGATCTCACCCACCCTGTTTAATATAGCTGTGCACCAGCTACCAAGACGCCTTGCGGAAGTGTGGGGCCTGAAAGATGCGGTCTATGCCGACGATGTCACAGTGTGGACCAATCAAGAATCCATCGGTGAGCAGGAGGATGTCTTGCACAGAGCCCTCAAGATTATTCACGACTACGCAACGGAAACAGGTTTACACACTGCCCCAGACAAAACAGAGTTCGTCGTCATTCATAATGGCCAATCCACATTTTTCAAACAGGAAGAAAAGCGGTCGTTTAACCTTTACATCGGTAATCAACCCATAACACGGAAATCTACTATCCTAATACTCGGTATGTACCTAGATAAGAATTTCACAGCGAGCACATAGTTCCATCGGGTTACGAAGACAAGCAAACAAATCCTGCACGCTTACGCATAATGTCTAACCGTACTCATGGAGTCAACGAACGTGAAATTCGTCAGTTTTTTCAAGATTTTCTCGTCTCTCGTATCATGTGTGGACTGCCGTATCATCCAGTCAACCGTACGCAAATGCTCGTGCTCGACCGGTTACTCAACAAGGCCAAATGCATTGTTACTGGACTTCCAAGGTACACACACCTCGAGGCGCTCAAGAGCTGTAGCAAGCTCAACCTGTCCGAGCTCGTCGACGTGCACATCCAAACAGAGGAGACGAGGCTTCGTGCAACAAACGCCGGGTGGCACACAGTCATGCTCCTCGGATATGAAATCGACACACTTCCCATTTTGCCCAACAAAACGTCGCCATGGGAAATCACGGTACTCACCGATGGCAAGCCACTTCCATTCAATATGGATCCTAATCAGCGAATGCGGCGCCTCGCCTACGCCGAGAGGCATGCTAAGGCTACGAGTTCCCTCCCTTTGACTGAACGCATTATATACACGGGCGCTGCACTTCCTACAGACGGTACCAGTAACCCTTGTTGTGCCACTGCGTGGTACGATCAGACAAATGGAAATCAGAACCGACGCCATCGTGTATCAGCACAAGCGATGTACAGCACCCGAGGAGAGCTAGTGGCCATCCTAGATTATTTGGAGTGGACCCTCGAAACTGCATCTGAAATTGACCCCGTTCACGATCGTGTGCACACAGACTCCCAGGCTGCCCATCGGGCATGTGCTAACGTTCTTTATACAGACCCTGTACTGCAGAAGATCCGGCACCAGGCGCTCCTACTCCGCGAATACGGTCACGATGTCACCATCATCTGGGTCCTCGCCTATTGTGGTATCCCCGGAAACGAGAAGGCTCATAGATTAACGCGCGCTCATCTCTCCACCGCGCTAGCCAGAGCCTGTAATACTCAATTTTCTCTTCTAGCTAACGCACCCGAGCTAGCAGATCCGATCGCAGAAAAGCATATGACTAAACAACGGCGTGCCGCTTACCTCACAGCAGTGGGCAATCCACTCACGATACCGTCGCTTCCGTCGAAGGTGTTTACACGAAGAGAGTCTGTGCTGCTTCGGAGAATTCAGACTGGAACACTCCGTACTCCTTTCTTGCTTAACCGATTTCACAGTGGTGGCACACCACCACCCGTAACCGGTTTCTGCTCCACATGCAACTGCCGTTCTGACCTAAACCACCTGTGTTGGGAGGGCCCACTCTACGTCCCACCTAGGGTTCGTGCCCTGGCCACCATAAAGCGGGGACCCTGGCCTTCTTCTCTTCGGACATGGGCCTGTACGGATCCCACTTTTCCGGATCAGGCCATCTAGCTCTGGCGAGAGCTCCTCTTGTTCCTCCAGGACCCGGCGGCACCACCGGTCAGCAATCGGCTCCGCGACAGCCACAAGATTTAAGGGTCCCCCACTTAGCTGCGTCCAGAACGTCCCTTAATAAAGCGGAGGCAGCTCTACCACCTCCTTCTACTTTAATACCCTCCTCCCTTTGCACCGCAGCGCCTTCGGTGCATCAAAGTGGAATAAACGTGGTTTCATTCATTCATTCATAAACGGCTATGTGCCACAAAAATTGAAGCGCCCTTTTCTACATGCCGTAGGAAACTGAAACTGGGCATGTAGGGCAAAAGAAGAAGAAAAAGCAGTTTTCGGTAGGCTGCATTCCGATGCAGCTTTTCGACGACGTTGGTGAAACACCCTTCCCTACATGCCCGGTTTCAGGATTGGCACCACTGGTGACTAATAAAAAAATCTATCTCAAAACAATGTGATAAATTACATCGGTCAGGCCCTTCTTCTGTCTCTGATTGCCCACTAGCAACTATTTCGCTGTGGTAAACAATGGCGCACACTGCATGCTTTGCCCCTCCCCAGGTTTCATGCTAGTCGAGCTGAAACACCCTTCCCTACATGCTTCGCCCCTCCCCAATTTTGCAATAAAACTAGGTCCTCTTTCAAACTAAATGCGTATTCTCAGTGCAAAATAACACCGCTTCAGTTTTTCCAGGATTAATGGTCAGGCCATTGTCAAGTGACCACGAGTTCAGGTTACTCAGAACTGCATTCACTGTTGTTGTCAATGCAGCTGAATTGTGACGTGCGACGAATAACTTTGTATCATCAGTGAGGATCACATAGTGCATTTTAAAATCAACGTTTACAATGCCATTAACAAAAATATTAAAAAGTAGGGGCCTTAAGATACTGCCCTAAGATACGCCTACAATAACTGACCTAGTTTGAGCTTTAACGTGGTTTATCTGTACGAACTGCTGTCCATGTCCTAAATAAGTTTAACGCAACGCCGCGTTTACCATAATGGCCTGGCTTACTGAGCGAAAGCTCATGAATTATGGAATCAAAAGCGTTTCAAAAATCAACAAAAATGTGCAATGTTGGCAAGCGCTCTTCACATTTATTTGAATTATTTCTTTTTGTTCTAGCAGAGCAAGCTGCGTCGACCTAATTTTGCGGAAATCATACTGACATTTAGTTATCAGATTTTTTATATCGGAATTCGAATATTCTAACAAACATATTTTTTTCCAAACCTTCCGACAAAACCGGAAGAATAGATACAGGTATATAATTAGAGAGTACTGTATTGTCAACTTTTTAAAGAGCGCGGCTACTTTCGCCATCTGCATTCATTGTGGGAACGTACAAGTAGAAAGGCAGATATTCTAAATATGTGTAGGTGCTGAAGTGATTTAATTTTTAATGAGCTTTACAGACTAGATTTTATTATTATCTGCGTCACAGTTGTTGCTTTTATATAACTGAGAAAACACTGCAATGACTTCTGAATTGAACTCTGACAATTCGCTTTATTGAAACGACATTAATCAATATTCCCATTGCAGAGAGGTAGCTTGGTAAAATAATCATTAAAATTATCTGTCATCCTATCATCGGGAATATTTACCCCATCTGAAATTATGCGTATGGTTGTAGCTTGATTGGGCACTTTGTTTAGCAAGGAATCAAGCAAGCGCCGCATTTCATTGCCATCATGGCCGCAAGATGCGAATGATTTCCTGTAATACGCAGTTTTTTCCTGCGCGTGGTTCTTTAGCTAGGCCATTTCCAAATGACTTAGATAGTTTTAGGTCATTGGGATCCTGTGACGCGAAGAAATTGTTAATAACCTTACTTTTGATTTACCTTTTGGAACAGTTCACGCGTCACCCAGGGTTTGCTTATCCTTGACGCAACAGAAACCTTACGACGAGAACGAAAGAACATTCCCGTACACCCCCCCCCCCCCAACAAAAAAATAAGCGTCGTAAGCGCTACCAGCACTTGTAGCAGCAACAACTTTATCCCACACCTCGTCATATCAGTCATCGCGAAAGCATAAAAGTCGGTCTTCCGTAATAATTTGCGAGAAACAGACTTTCTCGGCGACCATTTTCGGTCTTCATTTAACAGTAATAATTAGGGTCATGTGATCACACAAGCTATAAGAAATAGTGCCACCGCTACCGATATGTGTTGCATAGTTGGTAAGAAACAAATCAAGGTATGCCGATGTGCCGCACGTAATTTTTGTTGGCGTTTTGGTAACACTCAAACAGTAATATGTTTCTAAAAGCAGTTTGAAATCACATGTCATATTACAGTCAATCAGCACATTAAGATTAAAATCCCCACCGCAAAATAATTTATATCGACATTCAACGACGAGCTTCAAAAATTCTCGTAAAATAGAAAACAAAATTGCACATTACCTTGCTAAGGCCTGTAGGCAACAGAATAAACTGTGCGCGCACAGAAAACTGACATTATCTCGAAGTCGCCGCTAAGACAGCAAAATTTCAGAACACACTATACAATAAATAAGTCGCACACAAGGAAGCTGATCACGCTACCGCGCCATTTTTTTTTATCTTGTGAAGCAATGATACTTTGGCGGACGCCAGGGTATCAAACAATCACCGTGCCTCGTCCCAGAAAGCATTATGAAATGAGAGTGAAAGATTAAGCGGCTAGCTCGTTTCGTCTCTGCCGCACCCAAATTCGTCTCCAGCGGTTGCGTGCTTTTGCTCGCACATAGAACATGCGATGCGTGGAGCGATGTTATCGTTTTGGATTTTCTACGAACATGACGTTGACAGCAAAAACCTACCGAGAGTGCCCATATAATTTCTATCGCAATAATAATCTTGACCTCATTGACTGCGTTGCAAGTTTCTGTTCGGTTGTTTCCAAAACGACTGTTATAATACCTGCGGCTCAATGCCTCATCTTACTATAGCAACAACCTGAAGATAAGTAGACTAGAATTAAGTCAGAAATTACTGTGCAAATCATCACAGCGCATCAAGAAAGGTGAGTGGGAGAGGCCCACTAAGACATTGAATTCAAAACACTCTTGGCCTTTGTAGTAACCATTAGTGTACCGTCATTTGTAACTCACTGTGTAGCACGTTCGCTTGTATGTTATTGGCCGACTGAGTCAACGCGTATGAAAGATGATTATTTGATTTGAAAATTGTAAAGTCGTTCATGCTTACGGTTTCAACGTCTTCAAGTAAGAAGCTAAATTTTTAAAATAATCGGGTAGATGAACTGTAATTTCATCGCTTTCCTCCAAGGAAATTCCTACTTTTCTGAAATCTTTTTGGAGTGCGGCGAGAACGGGCAACTGAAAAGAGAAAATAGACAAAAATACTCAAATTACTTACAATAAAAAGATACAAAATACTGAAAATACAAAAATGAAAGCAAACACTTTGGGCGACCAATTATTACAAAACTACGAAACAGAGCTTCTACATACATGATAGAGCACGAAATAGTAAACACCTAAGCGAGTTAACTTTTACATACTTATTGAGGCAATAATTGTCACGCATTTCTGTCACCACAATGTCTGTTCTTTTGGCCCATGACATTATAACTATAGTGTTGTACGCTGAAACTTGCAGTCGAGGTTCTGATTCGTGTAGTTTCAAAGTTATCCAATTAAAAGCCGTAGGAAGTACTGACTACATAGAATTGCTGGACTCGGTTAAAAGCGTCAAATGGTCACGAGATAGTTTAAATGACACCGTGGTTGTGTATATGCTATCGAGACTGCTCGTAAGTGCACATGAAATGTAAATAAAATTTTACATAGTAACAAATAAATAAGCATTTCTCCTTAACCATTACTTTACCCAGACAGTTTTATGTCATAATATTTATTTGGGAAGAACCGATGCATTCGAATTCAGTGGCAGTGTTCGTTTTCTATTTCTTCCAAAATCACAGTGTGTATTGTGCACGCATTATAGGTTGACATAAAATGTCTCGCAGTCACTGAAAGTGAGAGCACACTATATGTGCCGCTACAAATAGGACAATAATAGCGACGCGGAACCCGGAATGAGTAGAAAATTGAGCTCTACAATTATGCAGAGCGTTAATGTGCCGATTTTAAAAGGCTGTAGTTCAGAGAATATGCAAAACTGCACAGCTTACGCAAACTCTAATTTTCGCGGAAACGCAGAAACTTTAAGAGGAGTTCTTACCGTATTCTGAAGTTCTGCCTCCCAGTTTAAAATGGTCATTACTGTAGCTCTTCCGACACCTCTGGCTGCTTCGACTATCAGCTGTAGAAGAGGGCGATTCGAAACAGTACGGTGAACACGCCGCGGTTGGAACCATTAATACATTTCTGTGTGAATTTTTATTTAAAGCAACATCCTAGTTGAACAGGCATTACTTACACTACCTATTACACAACCTGTGCTGGAAATGACACACACATTGTAAGGAGGTGACTTTTTCGAGGGCTCGTTTTTTTCTTTGTTAGACACAATATTATTAAGAACTAACAGACAATATTGTCAAAACAAGTATAGGGCATGTCATTTGTAGTAATTAGGATATAAATGTTATGTTAGTATTTTCCAACTAGCCTCCATACAGGCTCTCCTTAACAGAGAAAAGGTGATCTTCCTTCAAAATGCGGAAGACTAATCTTTGCGTAGTTCTTCTGCATGTGAGGTTGCCTGATTTCTCCTGCGCCGCAATATGCTTCGTCATGCAGGTCCAAATGAATGATTGCGTGACTGAGGCCGTGGATTTTTTTGGACCGTATTTCACCGCACCGCTACCACACACCACCCACACACTAGTGGCATGACGGAACGGTTCAATATCACTGGTGGTGACGTGTTGATCATGTACGTCGCATACGACGAAATCAATTGAGAGCGCATTCTACATTTGTAAGGTTTGCATACAGTACCGCCAGGCAGATTGCCACGGGACCCCCGCCCCCTGTTTCATCTCTACAGACGCGAGCCTTATCGCACAATTCGTACTATACTACCGTACCACCCTAACATCTCGGAATCGACTACATTTTGCGAAGCCGCTGCCCACGCTGATGATTGCCTAAAGCTTTCCCGTGTGTTTACTTCAGAATACGAACAGCGCAATAACCACCATCGGGATACGTCTGCCGCTCGTGAATTCTACGCCCCTGATAGGTTATTGCGGCTTTGAGCGCTTGTCGTGAGACCTGGATCGTCATCCAAACTATTTTGCACTAAACTGCACGTCTCATGTGCCCTATATGGTGGAGTCCTATAAGCGCCAAGTTATTTGTGTGTAGCATCTGAAGCGTTACTACAATCTGTATGCGCTGTCCTGTACATAGGACGGCTTGTTTCGCCGAGTATAGCACCGCCCAAAGACTAATATGACTGAGTGGTTCAATCGCACTCTTTACGACTTGTATATTTTATAAGAACATATCAATCGGGAGCGCATTTCTACAATTTCTGACTGTAACGAAGGTGAGGTAGCAGTGAATATATGGCTTCGAACTACATGACGATGACGTGTCGCTCAGAGAAACCTATTTCTGGGTTTGCCTGGAAGAAAAAAAAAACGCCAGGTCTGCACGGAAAGCCAATACAGTCACAGCGAAAGCTCGAAGAGCGGCATTTCTAGAGCTCGTTATAAACTCTTTTGTGGCTACTAATACCTCCGTCACACGGGCAGCTTTAACTGCGGTTATGCTTAAACGGGGTTACAGGATTAACCGCAGTTAACGCGAACGCGGGTTTGCCATTGCTAAACGACCTCAGTTGAGCAAGCCGACGAAACCACGTGCTGCTCATGTGGTCAGCAAGAAGTTTGGGCACACCCTCGGCAAGTTTCGTGGTACGATACACCTCCGCTAACCCCCACGACAGTGTATTGAATCGTTCCACCTTCGACTACATATTCAGTGTTTGCAGCTCTGTGAGGCGGCTAGACACGAACAATGCAAAATGCACTTCCCCTCAAGAAACCGGTAGCGATAATACTGTACCCTCTCGCAAACACGCCGTGGACGGAATAACCTTTGTTGTTGGCCTTTCCACGGCGAGCCTCGTTTTGCCAAGGAAAACTCGTTTTCAACTAGTTTTGCTTTGCTGTTGTTCGCCGATTGGAGACGCGTTCCGGGAAAATCCTCTGCGAAAACTGCCGAATAACGTGCGCCGGTTCACGGCTGGTGCACTCGAAGCTCCGCCATCTTGTTAGCTTCTCGGTTTGTAAGGGTAAACCGTGCTTGCCTAGCTCGGTGTGCAATAACTACGGTTAGGAGGCTAACTGCGGTTACGTCTGCCGTGTAGGTACTACTAACCGCGGTTAACCCTAACCGTAGTTAGCTTAACCGCGGTTAAGGCTGTCCGTGTGACAGGGGTATAATACAAGTACACCAGCAACGTGCCGATACGCCGGATATCATAATTTTTCTGAAGTTGGGAAGCACCCACCGCGACATTACTCGTTATTCTGCGAAGAAGCAAGGTACCATCTGTAAGCATTATGCGCAGTTTCTTGATGCGACGGCCGATGACGATGAAGAACTTCGACTGAGGCTTTTGTAATGGGTTGCGAGCTTCAAAGAACCCACTAGTTACGTAATTCGCATTGTGTGAGGCCCGATCGTTATTTCATTCTCCCACCATGCTTTATAACATACGCTAACGTGAGGAAGACAAATAGAGAGGGAATTATCTTTATTGAAACGACGCCGAGGAAATACAACATGGGAGCCTTATGGGCTTCCTTGACAACCAATAGAAGTGGACTTGCGACGAACCCACTACGCTATAAATCATCATAATTTTTGTGAAGTAGGGAAGCAGCCACTACGCAATTCTTCGACATTCTGCGGAGCACCGTGGTAGCTGCTAAACACCTGTGAGGCATTATGTGCACATTATTGGTGCTGTGGCTTATGACGATGGAGAATTATGGCTGAACCCTTTGTAATGGGTTGGAAGCATTCAACAGCCAACTCGTTGCGCAATTGGCATTGTCTGACTCCTGGGTACAGAATTCGCGGTGTGTGACGCTTGGTTGTTATATGAATCTTCTACCACGCTACATTACATATGTCAATGTGGTTCCTTCCCAACAAGAAGCCTGTATAGGGTCTTTTTGCAAAACAGTTTCAAGCACTGGTATGGCTCTGAGGTAGAATACTGGGCTTCCACGCAGAGCGCCCAGGATCGATCCAAGTTCCATCCTGGAATTTTTTTCTTATTTCGTCTTTTTTTCTCTCAAGCGATAGGTTACAGACACCGGCGGCGGACAACTACGGCGCCAAAAACGGCCCTTGTTGTGATCTCATAACAGCTTTCGCGGTAAAAACAAATAAAACCTGGTTCCAGTGTTTACTCCGCTGTATTACCTTTCTTTACTTAGCTCTATCGTTTGAGGATTTTGGTTTAATCGCCGCGCCTCTACACATATTTACCACTTTCCTGTTCACTGCAAGGCGGTGCCAACTTATAGCTTTAGTGTATATCGTGTTTTAGATGCGAAGCTGCTTTTACTCGGGGCTGTGTCCGGTGGGGGTAGAGGTGTGCGCCGCCGCCGCCGCCTCTTTTTGGTCACGCCGCTCGCGCCGCCGCCGAAGTCCCAAGAGAGATCACGCCGCCGCGCAATAATTTCGGCGCGCCGCCGTTAGTGTTTATTTTAATTCGAGTGGAGAATCTGGAAATAAAATACGGCACTTCGCCGGAGGAGCTCTTCTGGATGTGTCCATGTAATGAACTGTCCATTTCAGCGGCCGCTGAAAAGCCGGTGCTCTGTGGGAAGCGCGGCCCCTGTTTCCGGTTCTTGTTCTGCAGCGCCATCATGACATCACGAAGCTTTCAAACACTCTCGACACGAATGATAGGGACGGAATGCGCTTCAATGCAACGAACGCAGCCCTCAAAGATCCGATTTTCGGTGCACATGTCTTTTGATCCTGTTAGCCATTGACTTAAGGTTAAATGCGGCCGCTCGTCTAGCGCAGCTTTAAGGTCGGTACGCATTCTCTGCACCGTTCTCAAACATCTTGGACACATTCATACGCACATTCAGACTTGAAACGTTCCTGTTTCTGTGCATTTCGTCCACTCTCTTCTTACGCTAGGAATGTGCTGCCGGGTTCGGTGCGGCGACGTGGTCAAGGGCGAGGTGACATCACGGCTTTTTCGAATCACTGAATGCGCTCTGCCGAAATGGACTGTGGACATTTCCTTTGGATGAACGTGTGCAGAATAGCTCCCCAGAGGTTGCAGTATATTTTTCTTCTCCAGAAATATCACGAGCATTGCCTGACCTTAACGCTGCCGCGTCCTCCAGTCTTAAAGGGCGACGGCCCAACTCGCTGGATAGCATATTCTTGCAGTCTTGGACCTGGTACACTGTGCATAAATAAATAAAACAGATAGGTAATATATATTTCTGGGTGCGTTAGTACACTTTTGCCTTTCATTCTTACTCGGGTAAATCGATAAATAAATACAGAAGTAAAGATTATGGAAAACTTAAAATATAGCTGAGCTACTTGGTAGGTATTCATGTTAAGAAGACATGACGTCATTACACGGACATAAGAGAAAAGTCGAGAGAGTGAACAGCTATCTCTCACGTATACCACTACTCGCACTTGATTGATAGGTATGGCCTCTTACGTGGGAATGCGCAGATAAATATTTGTGTCTACCTTCGGTTACGCCGCTGTGTGATTTTTCAGTTGTTAACGGCGTTTTCGGCGTCTTGACTACTCTGCTGTGTCCGTGTTTGCACGCCCTGTTTTTATAAAGGGCCCCTAACAGCCTTTGAAAATGCAACAAAAAACAAAAACAACGAGCGCGTTATTCTCTCTTGGCGTTTCTTGTCTTCTGGTGCACTTCGTCTTGCTAGAACAGTGATTCACGTGACATCATCAGGGTACATACTCTCGACTGGTACATATACAAGAAATAACAGTTGTGAATTGTCTCCCATACTGCTTTGTTATGCAGCCGCCCACCCGCTCTTGCTTCTCTCGAACGACTATCGTGCGCGATTAACTGATTTCGCTCCATTTTGTGCGTTTGCGCGCGCGCATGCAGAGATAACAGACTGTAGCCGACAAGCGCGAAATCATGATAGGTTCAACGCTTAGGGCTGACATTGTACGCATGCTTTATGAAGAAATAAGTGGCGAGGAGATACCTTCAATACCTGTAAGAACTGTATTGAAGGCGAGAACGAAACCAGTGGAAAAGGCGCCGGATTATATCATTCTTCCAATGGATCACTCTCTACAGCGGAGACGATGCAGCTTTCCAGGAAAAAAGTCGCCCACATCTTCCCACGGGGGGAACTCGAGTAAATGCGTCGCAGAGTGGTGGGGGTATCGCGTGAATGTTGCGTAATTGGGTATGGTTTGGGAATGCTTAATTGTTACACAATGCGCACGCCAAGTACGACTTGGACGGCTCCAGCGTGAAGGATCCCTGAGTGAAGGATCCGCAGCCCGTCGTTGCCGTCTCGCAGCAGCTTCTCGTGCATGAAGTTCCGGGTCCGCAGCTCGCTTCAAACGCTTGCGTTCAGCGTCGTATCCTCGTCTCTTCGCAACCTTGTCTTCTGCGTTGCTTGCTGTTGACGCCGACGACGGTGAGGGTAACGTTGCTTTCAACAAGTGGTGGGACGCTGATTGAAGGTACTGTTGCTTCCATTGCATCTACTCGAGTCAAGCAAAGTGTCAAGTCAAGCAAAAGCTAAGTAAAGACGCCCTTGACTGAATTCCGAACGCGCGCTCCGCCGCTTATTTACACACCGCCGACGTTCGAGGGAGTTGAGGGAGGGATGGAGAGGAGGGAGGGACGAGGGAGGAGGAGAAGGAGGAAGAGGAAGGAGGGAGGGAGAGGAGAGGCTTGCTGCCGGCAAGAAACGAGATGAGCATGCGCAGTGGGGGTGTGGACGGCGCCGCCAACGCCGCAGGTGCGACTAAGGAATGCTCCGCATTTAAAAGGCGAGCCTGTTTCGACGGTTTTTTGTATTTTTTTTATTGTGTAAGCAATTGTATGGACACTCAGGACACACTCCTAGAGAAGTTAGTAAATGTTCACTAAATACTTGCATTTACTAGTTTCGAGCGTATTTTACTACCTTCGCGAAATTTGTTTACTAGCTATGTATGGGGCAGCGCTAGAACGAATACAAGGACGAGAAAAGACAGGACATACGCTATGTCTTTTATCGTCCTTGTATTCGTTCTAGCGTTGCCCCATACATTACACTATGAACCCCAACCAACTCGCCCACCTTTCCGTTATTCTGTTTACTAGCCAGCAGTTAGTAAAGGTCGTAAAGTGCTGCCTTCACTAGCAGAAAGTTTACTAGGTGTTTTTAACTAAGTAACTACTAGCTACCCACGTTGCCCGATCTTTCGTAGATGCGCAGTATACTTTGCCGTAATCGTGAGGGTCTTTAGCAAAATTTAAACAAACTAATTTTATTGATTACATTGGAAATAAAGTTTCGTGCTACGTGATGGCACGCATATAAGCAAATATAAGGGCACACGATAATGTGTAGGAAACATCTATTATTCTTCTAAAAACCAGTACATGGTGTGCTATCCCAAAGTAGGAGCATAAATAGTCTTCAAGGCGCTGCTGGAGTAGACATCAGCTACGTAAAAGTCTTGCTATTCTGTGTGTGCCCTTGCGTGTGTTCTCATTCGTGATCAATTCATGCCTCAATGTATGTTGCTGTGATGTGTACTTACCATGGAAATTACATGAAGTATTTAGCGGCCATTAGTTAATGTACGAGAACAATGCCACTTCGTTTTTTTTAATCCTTTAGGTACTTTTGTAATAGAATCTTCTTGATATGGCAATGCACACGCACAAATAAACAAAATAGGCGTAAACCTCTAATTCGCTAAATGTAGTAGAGTTAATACGGTTAGTAAGTTTCTAGCGCGGTTACTAACAACTTAGTAATGAACTAGCCGTTCGAGCTAGTACTATTCTCTCACTAACTAGGTAGAAAGTTTCACTAACCTGCATTTTACCACCTTCACTTACTAAGGTGCTAGTGTATTTTGTGACAAGTAAACGGTTAGTATTTAGTCAGTGAATATGCCGACCCTTTTTTTCCTAACAGTGCAGGTTTTCAGCGTCGCCGTCATGTTCCTTATAAACTCTAAATCGATAACATCGCTCCGCGGATTGTATGTTCTACCCGCGAGTAAAAAGCTCGCGAGCGTAGGCAAGGAACATGGCTAAAGCAGAGATGAAACAAGCTGGCCACCTCCGTCACGCGGAGTAACATCAACATGCGTGCCAGGCCTGCTGCCGATTGCTCCTCAAGAAAAAGGAAACGCGCCGCCCATCATTTGCTGGGCGAAGGAGCAGGAAGGGATGTCTAAGGAGAGGGACTGCGTCAGCAACTGTGAACTTGTGACTATAAGGGCGCGCTCGAGAGCACTGGCATGGGCGCTATTTCGGAAGACATCCCCCAGCGAACGGCCCGTATACCTTCTACGCGCTGTGAGCGCTGTGATCTCACTGCTTCGTGCTCGGACCACTGATACGACAAACTGATCGAAAAGCGCTTCTCTGCCGGAAACGGCCGTATTGCCATACACCAGCGTTTTGTAGAGTTAAGTGAGATCGGAGCAAAAAGAGTTAGCTGCTAGCCCTCGTTCATGTAACATTACGGCGTGTACTTGTCGCGTTCACTGCTTCGCCCTCACCCTCTGCCCCCCGCGCCGCCGGTCCGATGGACCCCGCGCCGTTCACTCGCCGCCGCCGGAGGTGGAAACAGCGGCGCACCGCCGCTGGTGATTTCGGGTCAGGCGCGCAGGTCTAGGTGGGGGTGGTGGCGTCCGCGCTCCACTGCGCATGCGCCTACTCTCTCTCTCACTGTCCTCCTTTACACTGGTGTTCGGTCACGTTCTCGCCTCTCCTCCCACGTGATGCAGCCGCGGCTCAGCCAGACTCAGCCTCTCCTCCCACGTGATGCAGCCGCGGCTCAGCCAAATACAGCCTGTAACCGACTCTCTCCTCTCCCTCCCCCATTTCATGTGTATATAAGGGCTTGCTCTCGGTCAGCTTCCGTCATTCTCGCTTTGCTCTCGTTCAGATGAGTTGTAACGTCAATGTCGGTGCCACTGGTTCATTCGGCGCTAACGGAAAGGACCGCACAAAAACAACGAAATGATAACAGAAACACTAAATACAAACCTCACACACTAACGGAAACGCCGAGTGAACGTAACGGAAACTTGGTGTGCGCCCCGAATGCTGCTTCGCCTGCCCTCATGGTTCCCTTGAGTGGGAGATGGTGTAATTTCTATTTGTGCGAACAGGTAAGAAATTAGAAGGTGCAGTATTTTCAATGCCATTAACATTCAAGTCCTAGTTTCTCTCAAATTCTTCGCGACGTGATGTGTCACGTTTTGTTTTATCCGGAAGAAATACGACAATCCTTTCAGCGCGATGATGCCCTTACCATTGCGCTATCGTCTCTAGGTTTTAAGGTACTTCCATGCGGCCCGCCACGGTGGTCTAGTGGTTACGGCGCTCGACTGCTGACCCGAAGGTCGCGGGATCGAATCCCGGCCGCGGCGGCTGCATTTTTGATGAAGGCGAAAATGTTTGAGGCCCGTGTACTTAGATTTAGGTGCACGTTAAAGATCCCCAGGTGGTCGAAATTTCCGGAGCGCTCCACTACGGCGTCTCTCATTATCATGTCGTTGTTTTGGGACGTTAAACCCCAGATATTATTATATTAAGGTACTTGCATGCAATGTATGAATGATATCTTTGAAAAGCTGTAATCACTGGCGAACTATGCCTAGTGCCTTTTCCTACGGAATGCTTAAAGAGGCATAAAGCTTAATAAAAATGTTGGTCACTCTAATACAATAACTGATACCTTGCTCGTGACGTTATAGACGCACGACATGGTTCCAACATGGCGGCTTAGTTGGTGTCAAGACATATAATCTGGTGGCGATTACTTTGCTTGAGTGTGATAACGACCTAGCTCGAATGTTATTGGTCCTCTGTGCATGAATAACGAACAAACCAGCATGCGATGTACTGATAACACTAAGGTGACATCACAGAGCTTTCGTCCCACCATGTTGGTGCTCCAACGTGGCTGTTTCAGTGACGACAGTGCAAGCCATCTATATTCAAGAACATCTGAAACGTCCCGATTACTCACAACAACGCTTTAGTAATCAAAATTGGTGAATCTTGCACTAAGTCTCGCAAGGCTTGAAAGAGCGAAACTCGATGATTCTGTAGTCTATTCCGGTTGCTTGAAGGCTCTTGCTGGGCTTTAGCTAGGTTAGTTACGACACGGATGCCCAAACTCAAGAACCGAGCGTTCGCACCTGCCATAGATATACGGGCACGTCGTCGCTGGCGTAAGGCTTCAATCGCTCTTCTCGCAGCCGTTGTTGCCTTTCCCGTGTCTTAATGGCAGCTTCGCACTAGTCATGCCGAGTCTTCCTATCTTTGTATGTCCTTATTTCCATTATTTATCTCAATTTTAACACTCACTTTCTGTGTATATCTTCCTCTCGCTCTCTCTCAGTGAAGCAGTGGTGAGTAGTCCGATTTCGTCCTCCTCACGCTCACTTCCCTTTTCCATCCCCTTGCTACACTGTACTATAAAAGGATATGCTATGCTCTACTAGCGTGACTCGATAGCCGAGTGTTTAGGACGCTCCATTGCATTTTCAGCCTTTGGGTCGAGGGTGCGCGGGTTCGAATCCTGCCTCGCGAAGAACTTCCGGCAAACATTTTTTCTCTTTCTTTTATTGTATCTCTTTTTTGTCTATCTGTGTCTTTCTTTCTTTCTCTCTCAATCTCTGTGCTCGTTCTCGGGCTTATCACAAGCTAAACCATAGTGGTGAGCAGTGGGATCTTCCCAAATTTTGTGGCGCATACCCATTCATGATGATGATAGCCTTCTGACAGGCCGGAAATTACGGCAAGCTTAAACAGCTTCACTGTTAAAAATTATCACACCATTGGATGCGATAAAGTTAGTACTCCGCCGGGAAAATCTAGTTTTTTTTTTTTTCGAAAGTCTGCCCTTAGGCATAATATTTATTCAGAAATACACATATAAATTTGCTTCGTGTATGAAGTCCAACGAGTGGTGGTGGATTAGTGGGAAAATCTAGTTGTATAGCAAGTGAAATTGTTGAGTGACACAAGACAGAACACGAAGAAACGCTGTGTACAGGATAGGCGCTAACTTACAATAGAAGTGTGTGGGAAAGACTCCAAGAAAGCGGATTGGGCGCGCATGCATCGTCACGAAATAAGCTCATGTGCAACGCACTGAAAAGTTTATTCGCATTGAAACACACTGAAAAGTTTTAGTCAACTTCTCTCCTCTCCTCACCCGCGCTGCAGCCGCGGCGCAGCCTCTCCTCCCACGTGATGGAGCCGCGCCGCAGCCAAATACAGCCTGTAACCCACTCTCTCCTCCCCTGCGCCATTTCATGTGTATATAAGCGCGTGCGCTCGGTCGGCTTCCGTCATTCTCGCTTCGATCCCTTTCAGATGAGTTGTAACGTCAACGTCGGCGCCACTCGTTCACTGGGCGCTAACGGAAAGCAACGCACAAACACACCGCAATGATAACACAAACACTAAATACAAACCTCACACACTAACGGAAACACCGAGTGAACGTAACGGAAACATGGTGTGCGCCCGCAATGCTGCTTCGCATTCCCTCGTGGTTCTCTTGAGGGGAAGAGGGTGCAATTTTTTAGGAGAACGCCGTTTCGCCGTTTCTCCGTGTCGAATTTGTCGCTTGAATGCCTTCGGAACAATGGCGGTCCTATCCTAAAGGTACTCCACAAGGCTCCTGAGTACCGGGTCGGCTCGCTGTCGTTCGGCGAAGTCGTCGGCACTTATGATCCTGATCGTCCTGCGTCGGTGGGTCGACGAGGGCACGAGACAGGCAGTCAGCGTCGGAGTGTTTCCTTCCGGACTTGTAAACGACGATAATGTCGAATTCCTAGTGTCTTAGGCTCTACCGTGCGAGGCGACCTGAAGGGTCCTTCAAGTTAGCTAGCCAACACAAGGTGTGGTGGTCGTTCACAACTTTGAAGGGCCGGACATAGAGGTAGGGGCGAAACTTGGATGTAGACCAGATGATGGCCAGCACTTCTTTTCTGTTGCGGAATAGTTGGTTTCTGCTTTTGATAGCGACCGGCTGGAATAACTGATGACCCTTTCCAGCCCGTCAGTCTTCTGCACAAGGACGGCGACGAGTTCTACGCTGCTTGCGTTGGTGTGGATTTCCGTATAGGCGTATTCGTCGAAATGCGCTAGCATCGGAGGCATATGAAGGCGTCGTTTCAGTTCTTGGAATGCTTCAATTTGCGTCATTTCTCACTTCAGTAGCTCATCAGTCTTCGTGAGGTTCGCTAGTGGCTCGGCGATTTGTGAAAATTCATTGACGAAGCGTCTGTAGTAGGCGCAGAAGCCGAAAAATTGGCTTACGGCTCTCTTTTCGGTGGGTTGTGGGAAGACAGCGATGGCAGCTGTTTTCCGCGGGTCTGGGCGAACACCATACCCGCTGATTACGTCACCCAACAAGAAATGCTCCTCGTACGCGAAGAGGCAGTTTTCAAGCTTCAAGGTGAGTCCGGAGGTCTTGATTGCTTAAAGTACAACTTCAAGGCGCCGAAGGTGTTCGTCGAAGTTTGAGGAAAACACAACGACGTCGTCCTAGTATACGAGGCACGTCTGCCACTTCAAGGCGGCCACTACTGTATCCATAACGCGTTGAAAATTCGCAGGTGTCGAGCAAAGTACAAAAGGCATGACCTTGAACTCGAACAGGCTGGTGATGTCATAAAGGCCGTCTTTTCTCGATTGCTCTCTTCGACTTCGACTTGCCAGTAGCCGGTCATGAAGTCCTTCGACGAAAAGTGCTTCGCGTTGTGAAATAGGGCGTCGTCTATTTGTGGGAGAGGGTACACATCCATCTTCGTGACTTTGTTCAGGCGGCGACAGTCGATGCAGAAACGTAGGGTTCCATCCTTTTTCACTAACAACACAGGCGACGTCCACGCACTTTTCGACGGCTGGATGATATCGTCGCGTAGGATTTCGTCGACCTGCTTCTTAACGGCCTCGCGTTCTCGCGTCGAAACTTGGTACGGGATCTGACGGCCGGGCACTTCCGTTATAATACGATGATTCACAACTGTGGTCTGTCGAATTCATAACGACGACGAGAAGCAGTCCTTGAATTGCAGTGGCAGGGCTTTGAGCTGGGCTTGCCTGTGCTTCGGGAGTCTCGGGTTGATGTTGAAATCTGGTCGGGGCCCTCGATCTATCGAATCAGGTTCAGTAGCATCAAAGAGGGCTAACGCATTAGTGGCGTGCACGAATTCGTTGATGTAGGTGAACGTCCTGCCAATGTTGAGGTGCTTATATTCGTGGATGGAGTTAAGAAGAAAGCAAAC
Organism: Rhipicephalus sanguineus; assembly: GCF_013339695.2. NCBI lineage: Eukaryota > Metazoa > Arthropoda > Arachnida > Ixodida > Ixodidae > Rhipicephalus > Rhipicephalus sanguineus. The sequence goes on from NC_051183.1 coordinate 3,298,521, forward strand.
AGCGCTAAACACGGGACGGAGAAGAAGAACGACACACACAAGCGCTGAACTAACAACCACTGGTATATTGCTTGGATATGCAATATATACAGAAGCATTGCGCAGAAGAACAACAAAAAAAAAAACATACAGTAACTGCGAAATGCGCAAAGAGGGTGAGAAGTCATCATAATAGATGCGTCGGCAGAACAGGCTGTCATGTTTTTGACAAGTAGTTGAGTTCGCAGTTATGTAGATAAATTGAAGGAACACAGACGCACGCATTTCCGTGTGTATGGACATGGTGCGCTTCACTAAGCTCTCGTGTTCTTTGCTGATTGTACGCTTCCAAAACGGTGCACCGCTTAAGAATTGGCTGACAGCCACATGCTTTGCAGTGCTGGGCTAAATGATTGGGCACTGATCCGTTAAGCTAGTACGCGTGCTCACGTAACCGGTCGTCAAACATCGGCCGGTTTGGCCGATGTACCATCTTCCGCATGAAAATGGAATCTTGTATACTACAGCATTCCTACATTCAACAAAGTGCTTTCTGTGCTTTTTCTCACAGATATCTTTCTTGCCCCCTTTGTTCACTTTTCGGCACAGCGCTGCAAGTTTGTTTTTTGCACTAAATACAACGCGTACACCAATCTTGCCAGCAACCTTTTTCAGCCTGTGCGATATCTAGTGAACATAAGGTATAACCGCCGTACCTGCACGAGGCCTTTGATCCTCTTTGCCGCGTGCTGCCCCTCCACTTCAATCCAGATGAAGTTTGTCAGCACTACCTTTGCTTTGCCACCACGCGACTCGGCAGTTCCTCTTGCGACGCAAGTCTGACGATTCAGAAGCAGGTTTCGATCGCCCTCGATGATGCCGTCAAGGTCTGCGGGTCCTTCGGTGGCGACGGAAATGATGACGCTGGAGAGAGATGGAACAGTGACGTGCTCTTCTGTCACATTCAATGCGTGGCTCCCTGGCGTCGTGCGGGGCACTCGGGCTTTTCCTGAGGTTAGTGTTATTGACTCAGATCTCAAATCGATGACGGCGCCATGTTGACTTAGGAAGTCCTTCACAAGTATCACATCCCTGGAGCAATGTTGTAAGATTCCGAAGCTCGCAGGATAAGTCCAGTTATTCATGGTAACTCTTGTGGTGCCGACTCCAGCCGGCGTTATTAGGTGGGCTCCAGCTGTCCGGCTTTCGGGGCCTTGCCAAGCAGTCCTAACTTTCTTCAACTTTGTGGCAAACGGTCCACTGACGACTGAACAGTCGGCTTCAATGTCGACGAGAGCGGTAACGGTGTAGCAGTGGCATAGTACATCAAGGTCGCTAGTACGTCGCCTTGCGTTCCGGTTAGGTCGCGGCGTCGGACACGGCTACGTCGGTTTTCTCCGCTGCTTCCACGTTGCGTCGTCAGGTCTTCGGGCCGTGAAGTTTCGAGGTCAGGGTTCCGTTCGGCTTGCGACTTGTTCTTTAGATTTCGTCGCGGCGTCGTCGGCGGCGGCGGAGGATCTTCGGTGTTTCTTCGTACAGCAACCACACCTCCATCGGTTGCTGCCCTTAGTTTTCCGGATACAGGCTAGGCGATTAGCCCCGTGTTGGGCCAGTGTACTGGCGGCGCTGCGGTGAGACATAGCTGCCTGGCGACGGCGAACGGGAAGGTTGCCCGGGTGTTCACTGCGCTCGTGCGAGGTAGTCGGCGATCTCGCGTGGACGTTCACCACGCTGTGGACGCGGCGCGTCAATGGCGAACCCACGCACTCCCATATGTCGGTACTGGCAGCGGCGGTAGGTGTGGCCAGCTTATCCACAACGGTAGGAGAGTGGGTGGTGGTCGGGGGTCTGTCAAATGTTAGTCTTCCTCGCCGTGTGTCGCTGGCCTTATGGCGGGCGGTATGACATCGGTGGTGGCAGCGGTGGTGCCTGGCGGTTAAACTGCTGCGGCGGCGCGGCTTCTTGACGTGGGCCGGAGGGTGGGGGTTGCGTTGGGCTGCAGCAGCATAGCTCATTGCATGCAGCTGCGGCTGCGCTGACTCGGGGATACCCAGCGACTGCAGGATTTCCTCTCGGACGAAGTCTGCGATCGAGGCAACTTGAGGCTGGCACGACGGAAACATTCGACGAAGTTCTTCGCGCACTAAGGCCCTTATGCTCTCGCGCAGGTCGTCGGAACCGACGGCTGGAACCACTGCGCTGTCTAGGATCAGGGGGCGGTTTTCCTGGCGTATTCGCATTTCCAGCGTCTTCTCGATAGTCGTCGCTTTTGAGACAAATTCTTCAACTGTCGAAAGGGACTTCCACATCAGCCCAGCGAAGAGCTCTTACTTTACTCCACGCATAAGGAAACGGACCTTCCTCTCCTCGGTCACATCAGGGTCGGTGCGGTCGAACAGTCGGGTCATCTCCGCGCAGACTGTCACGTTTCCGTTCGGGACCTGGGCCAGGGTTTCCAGTAAAGCGGCGGCCCTTTCCTATCGCACGACCTTTGTGGACGCTGGGAGAAAGCTGGACCGGAAGATCTGCCACGTCGTCAGGGTAGACCGCCTGTTCTCGAACTGGGTTCTGGCGCTGTCTTCAAACGAAAAGTATACAAAGCGCAACTTGTCGTCTATGTCCCAGTTGTTGAAGGCCGCAGTGCTTTCGTGCGACTCGAGCTACGTTTCTGGATCCTCACATGATGATTTCCGAAAGATTGGCGGCTCCCTTGGCTGCTGCATCACGATTGCGGGCGGTGGCGCAGTGGCTGTCATCGTTGCCGCAGTCGTGGTCATGGCCAACGTGGTCATGGCGAGTCTTGTCGGGTAGAGGCCCGTACTCCGGTGGTAGACATGGTTGCCTACGGCTATCTCGCTGGTCGCGATTGGCGTCGATGTCTTCTCCGCGACTTGGGGTGGGTTCACGGCTTGACGTGGGCGTCCGCAACATGGACGAAGAGCACCTCGACCAGATGTCACGGGGTAGTGACGTTGGCGAAGGAAGCAGTCGGCATGTCTAATTTGAAACTGTTTATTTGGCCGAACTTGTGGCCGGGAAACAGAAAGTCGAACTACAAGCAATACACGCTGTGCAATGAAAGCGGCGAGCAGAGCGTCGACCGTCGATAAGCTGAACCGCGGCAAGGCGCGTTGGCATTTATACATGCGGCATCGAACATTCGAGCCTTATCGATGGTGGGCGCATTAGTTCTAAAGTAAACTCAGCTGTCCGCGTTTGGGAGCTCAACCCGAACAGATGATCCTAAAATAATCTCGAATGTTCCCAGATATTCTGGTGCTGTTTGCACGTTAAAGAACCCCAGGTTGTCCAAATTTCCGGAGCCCTCCACTACGGCGTCTCTCATAATCATATCGTGGTTTTGGGACGTTAAGCCCCAGATATTATTATTCTGGTGCGGTTTGTCCAAGACAGGAACTACACGTGCAATGGGCCAGTCACAGAAAACATAGAAAGGAGCGTATGTGGCAATAGTGTAGGAAGGCGGTGGGAAAGGGAAGTAAATGTAAGGAGGATAGATCTGATGGTGAGGTGGAGGGAAAGGAGGCGGGGAGTGAATAAAACGTAGCACAGAATTAATAAGAGAGAAATGGAGAGAAACAAGTGCAACAAGAAAAAGAAACGGAGACAGATCAGCAATGGAAGAGAGAGAAAGAACAAAAGATAGAAAAAAGAGAAAGCAAGCATCGGGTCGTCTAGCAACCAGATAACGCGCTACCAGGCCAAGCCTTGCAAGCGTACCAGCTAAACCACGCCCACCGACGGATACATCGTGCGTAACCTCCATTCTATTGTGCATTACATGGCTGCGTACTCCCGAGGAGAAAGCTAAGGATCTCGAAACTAGACGTGTCGGTTGACGGAGAGTACAAGTGGCGATGGGCCTGTGCTTCGCTGTGCCAAGCTTTGTGTGACTTAGTGCAAAACTGTCCGCAAGTCTTTTCTGCATCATTTTTGTGCATCTTGCTTTCTATGTCTTTCTATCCCTTTCTCTGTCTGTCTTTGTTTCTACCTTTCAGTTTTTTTTTTGTGTTTCATTCCATTTTTCCCTTTTTTTTCTCTTTCTAATTTTTTGTATGCCTTGGGTTCAATATCCCCGTCTGTGTAGTCAGTGTCTCGTCTTCTATCTCTTTATCTGTTTCCTTCATTTGTTATTTCTTTCTCCATCTCTATGTCTCTGTAGTTGGTCTGTCGCCTTCTACCATTTTTCTGTTTATTTTTTGCTTTCCAACTCTTTCTCTCTCTGTCTAATTCTTTCTCTGTATTTATGTCTTTTTCTCTCGTTCTTCTCATTCTTTCTCTTATTTTTTCTCTTTCTTTCTGTATTTATTTCTCTCTCTGTGCACACGTCCTTTCGACGTCTATGTTTTTCTGTTTATTTTCTTTTTCTTCTTTCTCTCTTTCTGTCTGTAGTCGGTCTTTCGCCTTCTATCTTTGCCCCTGTTACCTTTATTTATACTCATTTCTCTGTTTCTATTTCTCACTCTCTCTGTACTCGTTATCCTGTCCTTCTTTTCCTCCTCGTAATCCTCACAGAAGTCCTCCTAGCCTTCACTTTCTTTTATATTATAAAAGGCTGCGCTCTCTCCTGCCAGCGTGTCAGGTAGCCGAGTGGTTAGGACTCTCGCCTTTGGATTGAAGGTGCGCAAGTCGGAATCTCGGCAAAGAATTTTTTTTGCCGAGAAATTCTCTTTTTCTCTTTCTTTCTATTTCATTCTCTCTCTGTACTCGCTGTTTCACCTATCAAGTTATTGCATCTCTTGCCGAACGAATCATCGCACGTCTTCTGGTAGCGAAGCAGGAGAGAGAGGAGAGGAAGGCGATGAAGAAAAGAACGAAGATGGCACGTGCCGTCTTATGAAGACGATAATTTTCAATCTATGACACACGGCCAACCTCTACCTTAACAACTGAGCTTTGAAATTTAGAATGTTTGAAACGGGCAGTGAAAGCCAAGTCCACTCCCTGCTTTCGTCCTACTTTCTTCAGCTTGTGCGTAACGGCGTATATACACGGCACCAGCACAGTCTTTTTGGTTTCCGCTTATTCTCAGGGGATGCAGCGGGTGTCTCTTTAACAGCGAAGCTCCTTAAACCAGGCGTAAAAAATTTGGTGGGTACATATCTGTACTAAAAACTATCGTAATTACGAACGCGTATGTGCCGCAGCAATGGAGCAAATCACAATACTGTCCGCTGTTCCACCAAAAATGAAGGCAACAGACGGGTGGCGAATACGAATTAGGATTTCTAGACAGACGTAACCAGCAAATGAGAAAGGTTTTATTAACTCAGTGCTAAACACTATGGCCGCACATTTCATATTCGCTGAAGCATCTGTACGGAGTGCTTGAGCGGAACATAAAACAAGAGAATACTATGGCACGAGAAAGACAACGGCAGCTTCGAGAAAACTCCGAAGCGATGGAAGGGCAAAGCAAACCACGACGTGCCCACACATCTATGGGAGTTTCAAAAGACCGGTTTCAGCGCGAGTTTCTTTCTCTGGAGTTTGAACATGCGTGTCGTTTCTGTGACTGCATGTGGTTCAACTCGAACCTCTCTTCGCTCATAATGAGCCTAGAAACAACCTAGCATCACCTACCTAAAGCCCAGTAACAACCTAGAAGCAACCTAAGAACAATCTATCATCACGTAGCTGCAGTCTAGCAACAAGCTAGAAGCAACCAGGTTAGACTTCAGAATCGCACAGCTTCACTGTTTCAAGCCCAACATGTCGGTTCTCTTGGCAACGCGCTATGATTTACTTCCATTCCTCGACCGTAAAACTCAACTGGGACTGCAATAAAGAAAAATGACTAGATCTACCGAAATCGAGAGTAGATGTAAACGTGAAATTGCTGCCGGAAGAAGAAATCGGCTAGATGTAATGCAAGCCACAATCTCCAATTGCGTATTTGGTATCGTTCATGCTCACAATCTACACACGCCACACTGTACACTAAACCATTGTGGATGTCATGGTTTCATTTGACAGCGCGAGATAACTTCTGAGCATTGGCTAGCGTATGCGGGCACGACGGGACGCTGTGGTTTCCTGGACGTAGCGCGACTCCATATCTCGAAGGAGGCGGCAATCCGCACCGCGAAATCGTCGCACCCCGGATTACCTGCAGGTGCGCGTCGTTTACTAGTCAGCCACCGGCCTTTAAAAGAGCATGCGTCCTGCATCTACCATTGGAACGTCGCTATTGATACTTACAAATGCAATGTCAGCATACTAGAAGTTGCAGCTTCAGTGGTTATTGGAAAGAAATGTAAAAAGAAATCGCAAGCACTAACATTTTTACACTGTTTGGCAAGTAACTAGCGTATGTAATGAGCTACTATACACAGGGTTGCGCACCACAGATTTTGTTTTATCGTATTTCACCTGGTTGTCCGGATGTCTCGTTTTGCCCTCGCGACGGTGTCCAGATGACAGCGACTGTGTCCCCACACATTGCAGCTGGAAATTGACTGAAGGTCGCTTGAGCCAAAGGTTAGCCGATAAGGGGAGGTAAAATATTTCATGCTTAAAAATGTCATATCAGTGTACTGTCAAAAGCGCAAACACGGAAATTGTGACCGCCAATGACGGTCCCGGTACGCGCCCATCCCGTGGTTAGTGTGAGCACTGGATATGGTACTGGGTTGCTGAGGCAGGTAGCATTCTCTCGTTGTCGGACGTACGCGCAGCGCCTGTTCGAGAAGCACTGATAACACATTGCTTTGGGCTTGGGAGATGCTTACATACAAATTTTTGTTATCGCGGTAGACTTCAACGCGATATATTGTCGCGAAGCTGCTAGGGCTCCATGCGCGTGCGACAGCATCCTTCGCAGCCTTAATGAAGCGAAAACCCTCAACCAACCCCAAATCAAAGTGAATAACGCAAATTAAGCTGCATGAAATGCGTTGTTCATAACGGCGGGAAAACCAAAGCGGCGAATTTTTGCACATCCGCTTTTTTGGCCACTTGCCAGCGCCGGGATTTTCGCGTCGGATCTTCAAAATGTGAAGGACCGTGAAGCGGCGAGAAAGCGCGCGTACCGGCAGGCAGAGCCCGAGGCTGTGCGAGCACGTGAAGTGGCTGCAAAACGCATCAGACGGGCTCTGCCCGAAGGCGCCGACGCGCACTTCCAGCGGGATTTCCTTGATAACAGTTTCGGCCATAGTTGCAGTGTGCGCAACAGATTGTGGTTCTCAAACAATCTAGTCACAATATCTTCCATCAAGAAGGACTACGCTCGCGCCAATGCCATCGCCGTGCTGCAGCGCGAGTTCGCTTCGCCCCACTCATCATCATTCACCACGTGGATATGCTGTGATTTTTTTGTTTCTAGGGCATTGCACAATGCTCCCTCCAAACTTTTTCCTTCCCCCATGCCGGTAATGTGATCTTCATCTATGGTCTTACAGCGCAACACTTAAGTTGCTAGACGCAACAAGGCCAGTTACTATGGTTACGCGTTGACGTACAGGTAACAATCAAATATGACAACGTGATATGACAAGTCACTTCGATAAAGAATCAGACTGCCATATCAGAATCGCCTGAGCACCGAACGCCCACGGTCGAGAGAGCATCAATCATTGGGAAACGGTGCATAAAAATAGACATTTGGCCGGTGCACCTTCGAGGGCCGAATTTTTGCACATCCGCTTTTTTGGCCACTTGCCAGCACCGGGATTTTTGCGTACGAGGCAGCCGCCACAAAATTTTGTAAGTCATAGAAGCTTTGCTTAATCATACGATTGTATACATCAAAGCGAAAAAGACCACAGTTCAAACTCAATTCACCGAAGTGATGTCTGTGATCTAATTATTTCGTTTCATAACAAGATATTTCGCTACTCCAGATTTAATAGTAACGAAGTGACACTCAATAGCTATAGAGAACTTTTTGTTGGGCGAGTTGGTGAACGTTCATAATTGCTTTTAAGGCGCGAGGGAACACAAACACAAGAAAGGATACGGGACAGAGCGCAACTAACAACTGTTGTTAGTGGCGCTCTGTCCCGTGTCCATGCTTGTGTTTTGTATTCTCTGGCGCCTTAAAGAAATTATACTCAAAAGCTACCATGACATTGAATTTGCCGATAACTTGTGTCTGCGTGTGTGCAAAGCTCGCGAGGCCGGCACACACAAGCAGCCACCCATATCCGGGTGGTCGACTGTCAGGTACATGATCACGTAAAGCTCTGCCAGGCTGCCGATAGCCAAACACGGGAATAACAAATGCAGTGATCATGCGAGCAGGCCGAGCGAGAAAGTCACGATAAAACAATCAGTGTCATCTGTCGGATAAAGCTTTATATGAAGGATGTAACTGCCGGTTTCTGCGGGAGCGGTTACAGGGACAATAAGGCACCACCACCGCTACTTCCTTTTGTACATAAGAGCCCTAACGACTGCTAAGTCCGTTGATCCGTTCATAGGCGTGGCGTGCGCCCCCGTCAAAATAAAACTATAGGACCGTGATTAGGGCGGTTACATGTTTCACCGCGACAACGTTAGCGCTCAAGACCGAAGAAAATCCCGTCTGCGTCAAGATTAGGAATAAATCACCGCATTTATTGACTCATTTAATTCCGAAAAAGCTTCGTTAAGTCGGGTTTGGTACCGCGACAGTTGAGGTAATTCGAGTTCATGAAAACATTGAACCATATGAGTACCTGCCGGGGAATGAAAATTTGTTTGTTTTATGGAGAAATTCATAAAATTAGGTTTCGCAGATCGAATTTCAACTATATTGTGTGTCAACACTGGGCTCCTTTTCGTACTTTCGAATGCGTGCTTTTTGTCGCCTACTGCCTTGGTGTGAGTGGAAGTTTTAATGTTAGTAGAACTCCTAATTTTACTTTTTTTGTGAACTCTGGACCAATATACTAACCTTGGAAATATGTTGCTCCACGTCAATTATGTCGCGGACAACCCCACGCACGTGGTCAGTTCTTGAAGAATCCGCTTGCATTTCTTCGTTAATGTCGTAAGCATAATCTTGCTGATATTGATGATCACTGCTCGTGACCTCCTTATCCAGAAAAAAAGTTAACGTATTTCTAATAAATCTGCGGTATTCCATGAGAACATTCGGGTGTTTTTCTTGCTCAGACATTATCCTTGCAGGAGGCGCAAATCTAGCCATTGGTACATTCACCTGCAGAAAGACATTTTCATATGAGAAGTGGTAGCTTAATTGTCTTCGTATGAACTTAGAATGCCACTATATACTACATGCTCACAGACGTGATTACACCTTGCCGTTAGAGAGTTTTCTTAAGGGCAGGTGAGCAGGATAGTGCTCTCATCCGCATCAATAGTAAATACTCAGCTTGTGTTGATGATGATAATATTGTTAATAAATGTATCTAAGAAAAGATCACCTAAAATGCGGCCTTTGGTCACGCCACATTTTATAAAAAGGGGAGATGAATTGCAGCTACCAATGCACAGGCACTGGCACCTGTTACCAACGGACAAATTGGAGCTCTTTACAACGATTCCTGTATCCAAAAGTTTTAATGTAGGTACGCTATTGTTAAGTGAATTGAAAGCCTAAATATAATCAATGCAAAGGTGGAAAGTTACAGGTGTACTTCCAATGTTCAGTAGCACAAACTCTCTTAGAGTTAATAACGGTGTTTCAGTAGAACACCCTTTCCTACATCCAAACTGTGAGCAAGAAAGTGAGTTTATTCTTTCAATGAAGTTAGTCAATCGAGAAAACAATATATTTTTGAAGCCTTTCGAAAAAACAATCGTATCACTTATATTGGCCTATAATTTATTGCCTCATTTTTTGCCACCTCCGTTAATAGTATCCTTGGATCTTTTCATTGCATCAGCAGATTCACCTAACTGGATAACAAGATTAAACATGTGAGTGCGAACAAGTGTAATGTATTCAATAACGTAGTTTATAGGCTTAGCTACAACTTATCTTTATCTAAAGCATTGCTGTGTTTTGGACCTTTATTGTCCGAAAACGTTCGGCTCCATTTGTGACACGCAGAGCAAAGCACCTAGCAGGAAAATTGACTGACGGTCTGATAACCCCTAGGTTACTAACTGGAAAAGCATGTTTCAGGAAAACTTGCTTGAAATGATCAACAAGCACCTGGCCTGGTTATTGAGCCTCAACTTTTGGCTGTAACAAGACGGTGAGTTGGGCTAGTTGGCACAAGTTCATGTTTAATATTTGTCTGAAGCGCGTCAAAGACACGTTTTCGCGAGCGAGAAGCCTATTTAACGTTTTTCGCGCTATTTCAGGTACATGTTTCTTAAAATGAGAGAAGAGTAGTTTATAGTATGCTTTCTAATATTATGGTCACATTCTAACTGCCTTGAAAGTGACCCAACTAAAACCAATGTTCTTTTTATCTGTCCCAAAAGAAAGCAATTAACTCGGAACAAGATGCATGCTCTGTCGGACATGTGATTGAAATTGTTACCGAAATTAGTTGCGTAAGACTTTATTCCGTTCTCACATAGGATACCGATATTCGCAATTGGTCGAAAAAACTTTGGAAGAGCACGGAAGCTATGTCGCGTTGTCGTGCTTTCTTGCAGTACAAGGAATATAAAAAATTATTGTACACCCTCGCATCCCATATAATTTGTTGTAGTTTCCTATGGCTGACCACTGCACAACAAAACATTACGATTAGGTTTTACAAAAGCAAGCAGTTCGCAAAGTGCTAACATTAATTATCGCACTTTCACAGAATATTTTTTGTGTGTCACAAAACTATGAAGTAACAAAAATTTGACAAATTTCGTGCGATGCGCTCAATTTTCGTATCTTCACCCAAAATCAAGCATTTGATCACCTCAATTGCATTGCGTCAGCAGTAGAACAATATTCACAAACGCTGCAAGGAATTATAAAGGGATAACTGTCAACCACATGATCGCAGCGAAATCAACAATTAAATCCTTGTGAACTTCTCAGAAGGAAAGCTTCTGGTTCAAGAAATTTTCATCCTGGTGTGGGTATCGGTCTCTGGACCAATGCCTTCCGGGGTGCTCTACCGATTGAGCAAATCAGTATGCTAGCAATTGGCAACACGAGAGCGAATTAGTAAACAGTTTGAAGCACATAGACACAGATTATTGCAAATGAGTTTTCCGGTATACCGCCAGGCGGCGGAAGTGTTATGAAAGGGAATATTGACAACCGCCTCAATATAGCCGAAGCCACGAGAGAACCCATAGATATGTAGAGTTGCCTAGTGGTGATTCTCATCTAGTGTTCATATTTGCATGTATATAGAGGGTGACCAAGCTATCTCTAGCCAGAGTTTAAAAATACGCCGATGTAATATATGGCGACACGGCCAAATGCATATTGCTCCCTATTGCGTAGAGTAAGTCACATTATTCTTTGTTTTCTTTTCATTTTCAATTTAGGCATGTTTATTTACTGACTTCTCAAGCGAGGAAGCTGGCCGAAAATGCCAATGAGCAAGTCGTAGATCGATTTGCAATTAATCCGATCGGAAGCGTTCTAACTATCTATCTGTTAAGTGGGAGTGTTTTTCGGCTTACTACAGTTGCCTTCCTTATGCAGCTACAGCTGAATAAGGAAGAAAAAACACAGACCTGCGTGGAAAGCGTAGCACAGTCACAGCAAAAGCTAGAAGATCGGCATTTCTAGAGCCCGCTGTAAGTTCTCTTGGGGCTACTAATACAAGTACACTTGCAAGCTACCCATTACGCCATAAATCATAATTTTAGATGCGAAGCAGCTTTCGTGCTGGGCTTCGTCCGTAGTTCCATTGGCGACCGTCCTCTTTCTAAAACCTACCATAGCCATCTGTGACATATTGAGTGCGCGCTCGCGCCAATGAGAAATCTTGTTTTTAGACCGCCTTGATGATACGTGCAGAGCGCGCGCTCGCGCCAAGGAGAAGTCTTCTTCGTCTTGTTCTTCGACCGCCTTGATGGTGACACGTGCACGGCACTTTAGGGGCCCAGGCTGCCGTATGCTGTCTTAGTTTGGTGTAACGCAGACAAAGCCACGTGTGCTGGCACGCGCTAGCGCGTTCTGGCCTGTGTAAGCGGCTGGGTAAAACGCTGTGGCCTCTCCCCCTTACACTGTCTCAGCAATCACGTGATGGCGTCAGGGAACGACGCGTTATGCGAAGGTCGCAGGTTCGGTCCCTGCGCGCGGCAAGCGATCCTTTCGTCCACTTTACTTTCTTCACATTTACATTATATTTACTACTAATAACGTCTCCTATACTTTCCTTGGCATTATTGTCTGTCAGTGCTCATTAATATTGTTTATAACAAAGAAAAACGAGCCCTTAAAATTTCCACTTCTTTCTTGTAATGGGTTGGAAGCTTTAAACGACCCACGAGTTACGCAACTTGAATTGTGTGACGTCTGGTCGTTATTTCACTCTTTGACACGCTATATAAAATATTACCGTGAGACAGAAAGAGAGAGGGAAATAACGTTATTGGGGCCCTCAGGAAATGGACGATGGGGGCTTTATGGGATGCCTTGGCAACACAAATTTACTTGCAAGGTGCCCACTACGCTATAAATAAATAATTTGTGTGAAGTAGGGAAGCAGCCACTATGCTATTTTTCGGCATTCTGTGGAGAAATAAAAAGTTGTTTTCATTCATTCATTCATTCTGTGGAGAAACGTGGTACTCGGTGCACATCTCTAAGTCATTATATGAACTTTGTCGGTGCTGTGCCTGATGACGATGAATAATTATGGCTAAGCCCTTTGTAATGCGTTGGAAGCATTCAACGACCCACTCGTTGCGCAATTCGCATTGTGTGACGTCTAGTGACAGAAATCGCGTTGTGTGTCGCCTGGTTGTTATTTTACTCTTATACAACGGTATATTACGTATGCTAATGTGGTTCCTTCCCGACATGCAGCCTGTATAGGATCTTTTTGCAAAGGAGTTTCAAGCACCGTCACCGTTTGGTGAAACGAGCTTCTAGATCAGCATTTCATCGAATATGCAATATATTTAGGAAAAACCTATCGAGTTCAGGAAAAACCACCAATATGGATGTCTGTGTCAGATGACCTGGTTTCATTGAAGCGGTTTTAGATCTTCAACAGGTTGGCCTTTCGAAATAGAACCATCATTGTTATGAGTGTTTGCATTTTGTGTGTTGAATATGTATGTCTGTGACATGAAATTGAAAACTATGCGTAATGAAGAAAAAAACAGCATGGCTCTGTGGTAAAAGGCCGGGCTCCCACGCAGGTGGTCCAGGTTCGAACTTCGTTCCATACTGAACATTTTTCTCATTTCGCTTTTTTTTCTTATTTCGCGTGATAGCGGTTACGGACACCGTGGGTGGCGGCGGCGGCAGGAGACAACTACGGCGCCAAAAATGGCTGTTTAGATTTCATAACAGCTTTCGCTGTAGAAATACCACGTGATATGGCAGCTTGGCCACATAAGCGCGCGGTGATTCCGCGTGCAAAAGATATTCTCCGTCGCAACTGTTCATGACAGCGCTAAAGCAGACGCAACTGTTGTCGCCTGTGTTGCCCCTAGCAAAACGTGCGTAATCGCACAGTCACTACCATCGTCGCTGTCCCGTCGAGGCAGCACGCCCTGCCATATATATGATCGATTGCACACGGGCATTACGGAGCACGCAGAATCACTGCACGCATAGGTGCGCCAGCTGGCAGCATATGGAGAGGTAAAAAAGTTGACAGCAATCGTCGTCGACCCGATCCGCTCTACTACGAACTACGCCACGACACTGGCAACATTGGGTCTGCTAAATGGTCGGTGTGAAGACGTGTACAGCGACTAGAAGCCGCCGATGAGAGCCTTCCGAAATGGCCGCATATGAACACAGCCAGCCCGGTTTTCGAACAGCTAGACAAGCGATGGGATAGTCACTGACACCATATACCGGTTCCTCGCGCATATCTGCTGAGTAAAGGGCGTTCGCTGAACCCGAAGCTGTGCTGTCGCGTGTCCCACAGCAGCGTGCTCACCGACCGTGCCGCTGTGGGCGACGGCTCTAGGACAGACAACGCGGTTCCAACCACACACAACTATATTACCAAGTATTACTACGTGGTGAAACGAGCTTTGTCGATTCCGCATAGAAAACTCAGTATTACACAGGCGGTCTCGTTACGCTAATTTAAAAGCCATCCGTACCCGTCATTAGCGTACTTAAAAGACCGGTCTCGTTACGCTAATTTAAAAGCCATCCGTACCCGTCATTAGCGTAATTAAAAGACATCTATCTATCCACACAAATACCCCGACGCCACACGAACCGCTTACGGGCCCGCTGCTACACTAGCAATATGCTTTCGGAGTGCTGGTTGCTCGGCTCGACTTAAAGCAAGACTCAGTAGGATGCGCTTGTGCGCAGCCCAGAGTTTCAACACGAAATACTGCGTTGTCAGTGCAGCGGTGTGTGTGTTCTCTATATTATTGCGATAGCAATTATATGGACAGTCTCGGCTGGATTTTGCCGTCGCCGTCACCGCCGTCATGCACCGTATATGTATAAGTATGTATATATATATATATATATATATATATATATATATATATATACATATATATATATATATATATATATATATATATATATATATATATATATATAAAAGTCTCAAAGAAAAATAATTCAGAATAATGCTTCCGAAGCGCGGAATCAAACCAGGGACCTCTTGCTCCGCAGGGAGTGGCGCTATCCACTACTCCACGAAACGCAGATCCTCCACGTAGCTAACGGCGAGCGTTATATACACACCCTTTACCGCTCGACGGACTCAGAGACGGCAGGCGATAATAAGCGTTTCTTCATTACTTAAGTCCCTAGATTTTTCCCTGTTCTTTCTTAAGTACCGACAACCATTGAAGCGCCGTCGACGAATCTCATTGGCTAACACTCGTTTTCAGTAGCTATGTTCTTCCTAACGCTTTTGCAGCACCTGGTGAAACGCGATCCCCCTTCACTAATGACAGGGGGTTGACGGGAGGAGAAAGGCGCGTCGCGCTAGCATATTGTCCGCTGAAAGATGCGTGGCTAATATACTTGGACGCGCATGGCTTTGTAAATCTTCCAAGTTAGGAAGAAAATGGCGTCGGACGCCAGCTGCGCGTGAGAGAGGGCCGGGAAAGGAGGCAGTTGTCGGTACCTAAGTAAAAAGGAAAAATCTAGGGACTTTATTTATTACCATCGAGATGGCGCTAGCAGCGCGACGGGCGCATTTAAAAGTCGTCGGAGAGCTCGCTCGCTTCTTCTTATATTTGCCCAGGGAGAACCTTGCCCTTCCGCTGCCTGCTCGCGCGGTTTTCTCCTGGTGAGGGGAAGAGGAATGTTTCAATCTTTTACCGTGATGTCCGCGCTCATGTTACGGAGCGTACGAAAGTCACTGGAGCTCAAGGGACGCCGCTAAACGAACAAACAGAAGATGAGCGCGAACTATCAAGTGTCACAGCTCGACACTTGAAGCACGCTAGTTTCCTTCGCTGCTTCGGCCGCCTTTGCAACAGGAGCGCTGTTCAAACTGAGAGTATCCATTGACAAGCCTCACTTCGTATAGCATTAATTTCTTGCTATCACATTCATTGCTTCGCCCTTGCGGCGAAACTGTGACTTTTTTGTCTACGTCGTTTTGTGCGCAGTTTTCCTTCAAAAATGAACAAGCAACTAGTGGCCCAACTCGCCAATTTCTTCCTGGCCGTACAGTGTGCACGGTCTCTGTCGCCGTACAGTGCTCTCTAGTTCTTGCCTTTTATGCTGTTCTAGAGGCGTTTACTGACAGCACTAGGCGACAAGACACAACGGCGACAGTCAAGACGGAGCACGCACTCTCAGCGCGAGGGGCGTGCTCTCTCCGAGAAGAGCGGACGAGAACTACAGATTATAGGCGCTCGAGAGAACGACCCGTTACAGAGTTCGAACGCTTCGCTACAATTACCCCGGGTACCAAAGGGAGCTGCATGGTGACCTAACGGCTTGTCACTATGATCGGTTCATGGTAGGACTTTAGGCATTCCTGCTTGACAACGTCGCGCCCTTGACGGCGAATGTCCGAAGATGGTTCAGTGAGTACGAGCAGGTAGTTCGCCGGAGATGTGCGTTCAACGACACGGTAGGGGCCTTCGTATTTGAGCAGCATTTTTAAAAAGAAGCCAGTTGCAGTGGTAGGGACCGAGAGCCATACGAGCGCTCCAGGGAGGAATGGGGCCGCAAAAGTGGTGGTGTCACCACGAATGCTCTTCTGCCACTCTTCGTTATGTGTATGTAGTAAAGGTTTTGGCAAGCTCGCGACACCCCTCAGGAAGTGTGGCTGTAGCAGAAGTAGGCGCATACTCAGATCGATCCGGCTCGTATGGAAGGGTTGTGTTGACTGTGTGCCACGGGTGCCTGCCGTACCACAAGGAAAAGGGTGAGAAACCAGTCGTGCTTTCAGGGGCGGTGTTTTAGGCGCAGGTGAAGAAGGACAGAAGGGCATCCCGATTTATGTGATCGGCGCCGACGTACATGGAGAGCAGTGTTCGGTGGGGCCATTCCTCTGCTTGTGGTAAGCAGTAGTGTTGAGGTGAACAACGCTGCACTCTCTTAGAATGGCGTCACCGACTTCCGATAAGAAGACACGGCGCCGATCGCTGAGCAGAACCTGGGGTGGACCGTGGCGCAGCATGAATCGGCGGAGGAGGAAGGAGGCAACATCGTGCGCTGTAGCCGCTGGGAGGACGGCAGTTTCGGAGTATAGCGTAAGGTCGTCTACAGGGACGATGACCCACCGGTTACCAGCCGATGTGAGAGGAAATTGCGCTTAAAAATGAATGCCAACACGCTCAAACGGTTGGTAAGGGCAAGGTAAAGTTTGCAGACCTGCTGGTGACCAATGTGTTGAAATTTTGCGGCATTGATAATCGATGCAGGAGTGAACGAACTTCTGCACGTAGCGGTGCATCCCTCGCCAAAAGTACCGTTGGCGAAGGCGGTGGTAAGTTTTCGATACCTCGGAGTGCCCAAACTGCGGATTAGCGTGGAAAGACTCGCATATGCCAGAACGCAGACTGCGGGGTATTAATAGCAGGCACTGGCAGCCATCAATGTTGTAATTGCGTCGGTTGAGGAGGTCGTCACGAACGGCGAAATGATGGGCTTGACGACGCAACGCGCGAGTGAATGGCGTTGCCGATGGATGGTGTGAATGTCGATGAAAGAAACGGCATTGTGAGACGCTGAACTGTGGCTATTGTCATCCGGCAAGGGGGAGCGCAAGAGTACGTCGAGTTGATTACGATACAGCACGCGGATATCGTAGCCCTGTAGGCGAAGTGCCCAGCGAGAGAGGCTACCTGAGGTATCCTTCAGTGACGACAACCAGCATAGTGCATGATGGTCGTTGACGACATCAAATAGGCATCATACAAATAAGGTCGGAACTTCGTAAGGGCCCAGATAATTGCGACGAATTGTTCCTCCTTGACGTTGTAATTCGTCTCGGGTTTAGTAAGCGTGAGACTTGCATATGTCGTGATATTGTCACGTGGTCGTGACGCCGACGAAGACAGCAGTCGGCGTTTGCAGGATGAAACTGTTTATTTGGCCGAACTTGTGGCCGGAAAATGAGAACTAGAGCTACAGCAATGCACGCTGTACAATGATAGCGGCGAACAGGGCGTCGTCCGTCGATCAACTGACAAGCGGTCAATCGCGTCGGCTTTTATACAGGCGGTATCGAACTTTCCAGCAATATCGCTGGTGGCGGCGTTATCTCTAGACAAAGCTGGAACATTCGCGTGCGGGGCGCAATCTTAACAGAGCGGTCTACTACAGACGTGAAGCTTCTCGAACAATGCTTCGCGGACAGCGTCGAGCGTTGATAACCGTCCCTGCCGGTCATACCCGAATACATCAAACCAAGACAAGAAGTGGGCGTGGCATTGCCCCCCTCTGAAAAAGCATCGTCCCGATGCTTGTGAAAGAACATAGAAGAAAGAAGAAAAAAACAAGTGCATACAAAAATAAATTTCAACAACAAAGGAAGAAAAATAGAGTCCCCAGGTTCGCTAACGCGCAAAAAACGGCTTAAGGCGCACGACATGGACGACTTCAGGTCGTGCGCGGCGTCGCTGGGAGTTCGTAATGCCGTCCGGGATCACCTCGTAGTCAAGAGCGCCGAGGCGTCGAAGAACCTTGTATGGCCCGAAGTATCGCCGAAGGAGTTTTTCGCTAAGCCCACGTCGGCGTATCGGCGTCCAGACCCAAACACGGTCGCCGGGCTGGTATTCCGCGAAGCGTCGTCGAAGATTGTAGCGACGGCTGTCGGTGTGCTGCTGGGTCTTGATGCGCAGACGGGCGAGCTGTCGAGCTTCTTCGGCACGTTGTAAGTAAGCGGCGGCATCGAGGTTTTCTTCGTCGGTGACGTTGGGTAGCATGGCGTCGAGCGTCGTCGCCGGGCTCCTTCCGTAGACCAACTTGTACGGCATCATCTGCGTCGTTTCTTGGACGGCCGTGTTGTATGCGAAGGTCACATACGGAAGGATGGCATCCCACGTCTTGTGTTCGACGTCGACATACATGGCCAACATGTCGGCGATGGTCTTGTTTAGCCGCTCGGTCAGGCCATTTGTCTGTGGGTGGTACGCTGTGGTCCGGCGGTGGCTTGTTTGGCTGTATCTCAGTATTGCCTGAGTTAGGTCAGCAGTAAACGCCGTACCTCTGTCGGTGATGGGAACTTCTGGGGCGCCATGACGCAGGACGATGTTCTCAACGAAGAACTTCGCTGCCTCGGCGGCACTGCCTCTAGGCAGGGCCCTCGTCTCGGCGTAGCGGGTGAGGTAGTCTGTAGCTACGACGATCCATTTGTTTCCGGTATTGGACGTCGGGAACGGCCCCAGTAAGTCCATCCCGATTTGCTGGAACGGCCGTCGAGGTGGCTCGATAGGCTGCAGAAGTCCGGCTGGCCTAGTGGGCGGTGTCTTGCGTCGCTGACAGTCCCGGCAGGTCTTCACGTAACGAGTGACGTCGGCGGAAAGGCGCGGCCAGTAGTACTTCTCCTGTATTCTTGCTAGCGTGCGAGAAACACCTAGGTGTCCAGCCGTCGGGTCGTCGTGCAGAGCCTGGAGGACCTCTGGCCGCAATGTCGAGGGTACCACGAGAAGGCAATCGGCTCGAAGCGGTGAGAAGTTCTTCTTTAGGAGAACACCGTTGCGCAAGAAAAATGACGCCAGTCCCCGCGTGAATACCTTCGGAACAACGGTGGTCCTGCCCTCGAGGTATTCCACAAGGCCCCTGAGTTCTGGATCCGTTCGCTGTCGTTCGGCGAAGTCGTCGGCACTTATGATTCCCAAGAAGGAGTCGTCCTCCTTGTCGTCCTGCGGCGGTGGGTCGACGGGGGCGCGAGACAGGCAGTCAGCGTCGGAGTGTTTCCTTCCGGACTTGTAAACGACGGTAATGTCGAATTCTTGAAGTCGTAGGCTCCACCGTGCGAGGCGACCTGAAGGGTCCTTCAAGTTAGCTAGCCAACACAATCCGTGGTGGTCGCTCACAACTTTGAAGGGCCTGCCGTAGAGGTAGGGGCGAAACTTGGATGCAGCCCAGATGATCGCTAGGCACTCCTTTTCTGTTGTGGAATAGTTCGTTTCTGCCTTTGATAGCGACCGGCTAGCATAACTGATGACCCTTTCCTGCCCGTCAGTCTTCTGCACAAGGACGGCGCCGAGTCCTACGCTGTTTGCGTCGGTGTGGATTTCCGTATCGGCGTATTCGTCGAAATGTGCTAGTATCGGAGGCATCTGAAGGCGTCGTTTCAGTTCTTCAAATGCTTCGATTTGCGCCGTTTCCCCACTTGAATGGCACGTCGGTCTTCGTGAGGTGAGTTAGCGGTTCGGCGATTCGTGAAAATTCCTTGACAAAGCGCCTGTAGTAGGCGCACAAGCCGAGAAAACGGCGCACGGCTTTCGTGTCGGTGGGGGGCGGGAAGGCAGCGATGGCAGCTGTTTTCCGCGGGTCTGGGCGAACACCACCCTTGCTGATCACGTGACCCAAAAACAGCAGCTCCTCGTATGCAAAGCGGCACTTTTCAGGCTTCAAGGTGAGGCCAGAAGTCCTGATTGCTTGTAGTACAGTGTCAAGGCGCCGGAGGTGTTCGTCGAAGCTTGAGGCAAACACAATGACGTCGTCCAAGTACACAAGGCAAGTCTGCCACTTCAATCCAGCCAGCACGGTGTCCATAACGCGCTGGAACGTCGCAGGTGCCGAGCAAAGACCAAAGGGCATAACCTTGAACTCGAAGAGGCCGTCTGGTGTTATAAAGGCAGTCTTCTCTCGGTCTCTCTCGTCGACTTCGATTTGCCAATAGCCGGTCTTGAGGTCCATCGACGAAAAGTACCTCGCGTTGTAGAGTCGATCCAGGGTGTCGTCTATCCGTGGGAGAGGGTAGACGTCCTTCTTCGTGATTTTGTTCAGGCGGCGATAATCGACGCAGAAGCGTAGGGTTCCGTCTTTCTTCTTCACTAACACCACGGGTGACGCCCATGGACTCTTCGACGGCTGGATGATGTCGTCGCGTAGCATTTCGTCGACTTGTTTCTTTATGGATTCGCGTTCTCGCGTTGAAACTCTGTACGGGCTCTGCCGGAGTGGCCTGGCATTTTCCTCTGTTATGATGCGATGTTTTGCGACTGGGGTCTGGCGGATTCTTGACGATGACGAAAAGCAGTCCCTGTATTTCAAGAGCAGGGTTTTGAGCTGTTCTTGTTTATGCTTTGGAAGGCTAGGATTAACGTCGAAAACTGGTTGAGAAGCTTGGTTCGTCGGTGTTGGCTCGGAAGAATCGGCGATGGCGAAAGCCATCGACGTAGCCGTGATTTCTTCGATGTAGGCGACTGTCGTGCCTTTGTTTACGTGCTTATACTCGTTGCTAAAATTTGTGAGCATCACTGTTGCTTTGCCTCCCCGCAACTCTACTATTCCTCTTGCGACGCAAATCTCGCGGTTAATCAACTGGTGCTGGTCGCCTTCAATGACGCCTTCCAGGTCTGCTACTTTCTGAGAGCCGACGGAAATGATGACGCTGGAGCGAGGGGGAATGGTGACTTGGTCTTCCAGCACATTCAAGGCATGCTTCCCTGGCGGCGTGTACCGCGGTAATGCTTTTTCTGTAGATAGTGTTATCGACTTCGATCTGAGGTCGATGACTGCACCATGAAGGCCTAAGAAGTCCATACCAAGGATGACATCTCGGGAGCAATGCTGAAGGACTACGAAGCTTGCGGGATAAATTCGGTTGTTGATGGAGACCCTCGCTGTGCAGATTCCTGCCGGCGTTACTAGGTGACCTCCCGCTGTGCGGATTTCGGGGCCTTCCCAGGCGGTCTTGACTTTCTTCAGCTTCGTCGCGAACGGTCCACTGATGACAGAATAGTCGGCTCCAGTATCGACGAGAGCGGTGACGTTGTGGCCGTCGATGAGAACGTCGAGGTCACTCGTTCGTCGCCTACCGTTTCGATTTGGTCGCGGCGTCGGATCACGGCTACGTCGGTTTGTCCCGCTGCTTCGTCGTTGTGTCGTCAGGTCTTCTTCGGGCCGTGGAGTTTCGACGTCAGAGCTTCGTTCGGCTTGCGGCGTGTTCTTTAGATGTCGTTGCGGCGTTGTCGTCGGCGGCGGAGGATCTTCGGTATTTCGTCGTACAGCAACCGCACCTCCATCGGTTGCTGCCCTTAGTTTTCCGGATACGGGCTGGGTGACCGGCCTCGCGTTGGGCTAGTGTATGGTCGGCGTTGGATGGAGACGTAGCGGTTTGGCGACGGCGAACGGGAAGGTTGTCGGGGCGTCCATTGCGTTCCCGCGAGGTAGTCGGCGATGTCGTGTGGTCTTTCCCCTCGCTGTGGACGCGGCGCGTCGATGGCGAACCCACGCAGTCCCATCTGTCGGTACTGGCAGCGGCGGTAAGTGTGGC
Source organism: Rhipicephalus sanguineus (assembly GCF_013339695.2). Lineage (NCBI taxonomy): Eukaryota > Metazoa > Arthropoda > Arachnida > Ixodida > Ixodidae > Rhipicephalus > Rhipicephalus sanguineus. The sequence goes on from NC_051183.1 coordinate 3,320,447, forward strand.
CAGCTTCCCCGCAATGGTAGAAGAGTGGGCGGTGGTCGGGGGTGCGCCAAACGTCGGTCTTTCTCGGCGTGTATAGCTGGCCGGCTGGCGGGCGGTATGACGTCGGTGGCGGCGGCGGTGGCGCCTGGCGGCGGAACTGCTGGGGTGGCGCGGCGTCTTGACGTGGGCGAGGAGGGGGGGCGTTGCGTCGGGCTGCAGCGGCATAGCTCACTGCTTGCGGCTGTGGCTGCGCTGACTCGGGGGTGCCCAGAGACTGCTGTATTTCCTCTCGGACGATATCAGCGATCGAGGCAACTTCAGGCTGTGGTAAGGGTAAAAGCTTGCGCAGTTCTTCCCGCACGATCGCTCGGATCGTTTCACGCAGGTCGTCGGAGCCGACGGCATGAACAGCTGGGCTGTCTTGAATCGATCGGCGATTGTACTGGCGGTTGCGCATTTCCAGGGTCTTCTCAATCGTCGTCGCCTCTGAGATGAATTCTTGGACTGTCGAGGGTGGGTTCCGCATCACCCCAGCGAAGAGCTCTTGCTTTATCCCTCGCATGAGCAACCTGACTTTCTTGTCCTCGGGCATGGCTGGGTCAGCGTGGCGGAAAAGTCTGGTCATTTCCTCTCCAAAGATGGCAACACTTTCATTTGGAAGTTGGACCCGCGTCTCTAGCAAGGCTTCGGCCCTTTCTTTTCTGACGACGCTTGCAAACGTCTGCAGAAAAGCGCTGCGAAAGGCGTCCCAAGTTCGAATTGTGGACTCCCGATTCTCGAACCAGGTCCTTGCTGCGTCTTCGAGGTAAAAGTAAACGTGACGCAGCTTGTCCTCGGAGTCCCAGTTGTTGAATGTTGAGACCCTTTCGAAAGTCTCGAGCCACGTGTCCGGGTCTTCGAATGACGACCCGCGGAAGGTTGGCGGCTCCTTGGGCTGCCGGAGTAGGATCGACGCAGGCTGCACGGGGTCGGTCATGGTCGCTGCGGTGGGTGTTGGGACCTTGGGCTGCCTGGTTTGTTCGGGAAGGAGCCCGTGCTCTGGCTGCAGTCCCTTCTGCCTGCGGCTTGTTCGACGATCCGGGTATTCTTTGCTGTCGTCCTCCTCGCGGCTTGGACTTGGGTCAGCGCTTCGCGGGGGCGTCCGGATCATGGAAGAAGCAGCACCTCCACCAGATGTCACGTGGTCGTGACGCCGACGAAGACAGCAGTCGGCGTTTGCAGGATGAAACTGTTTATTTGGCCGAACTTGTGGCCGGAAAAATGAGAACTAGAGCTACAGCAATACACGCTGTACAATGATAGCGGCGAACAGGGCGTCGTCCGTCGATCAACTGACAAGCGGTCAATCGCGTCGGCTTTTATACAGGCGGTATCGAACTTTCCAGCAATATCGCTGGTGGCGGCGTTATCTCTAGACAAAGCTGGAACATTCGCGTGCGGGGCGCAATCTTAACAGAGCGATCTACTACAGACGTGAAGCTTCTCGAACAATGCTTCGCGGACAGCGTCGAGCGTTGATAACCGTCCCTGCCGGTCATACCCGAATACATCAAACCAAGACAAGAAGTGGGCGTGGCAATATATTCAGGGAACTCTCGCTGGCGCTGCTGAAGGACAGCGCCGAAGCCAAAACCGCTGGCGTCCATGTGAACCTCAGTAGGCGCCGTAGGGTCGTAGTGGCGTAGTATGGGAAAAGACGTCAACAAACGACGAAGCCGTGCGAAAGCGTCGTTCCACTCTGACGACCACGAATTTATTGGCCCTATACTTCCAAGGAGCTTCGTCAGCGGCGATGTGATAGCCGCGAAGTTTAGAATGAAGCGCCGAAAGTGGGAACACAGTCCTGCGATACTGCGCAGTTCAAAAGAACTGCGCATTGGTTTGGTGAACTCGGTCATGGTCCGAAGATTGGCTGGATCGGGCAGGATTGCGTCCTTGGAAACGACGTACCTGAGTATTGTCAGCTGCCGAGCTGCACATCGGCACTTCTTTAGATGCAGTTGCAGACCGGCGTCGCTCAAACGCGGAAAAAAAGCCACAGGATTTGAAGATGCGTGCAGAAGCCCAGAGCGAAAACGATGACGTCAGCGAGGTAGCACAAGCACGTGTGCCATTTAACGTTGCGCAGAACAGTATCCATCATGCGCTCAAAGGTGTCGGCCGCATTACATAGCTCAAAGGGCATGTCATTGAATTCGTACAAGCCGTCGGGCGTGACTATGGCGGTCTTCGGTCGAACGTCATCAGCCCCATAGGCATTTGCCAGTACCCTGAGCGCAAATCGAGAGATGAAAGGAATCCCGCTCGTTGCAGGCTGCCAATTTCGTGGTCTATTCGCGGTAGTGGATACACGTCCACACGAGCGATTTTGTTGATTCGCCAGTAGACCACACAGAACCGTACAGAACCGTCCTTCCTCGCCACAAGAACGAGTGGAGACGCCCAGGGGCTGTTAGAGGGTCGAATAACATCACGTCGAAGGATGTCGTTGACTTGCTCGTTGATTACACGGCGTTATGTGGGAGATACGCGATATGAACGTTGCCGCAATGGCGGTTCGGCGCCAGTGTCGGTGCAATGCATCCAGCAGACGTGCGGCCGAGAGGAGTTTGAGCGACATCGAAAGAAGAGCGAAATTCTTCCAACAGACACAGAATCTGTTAATGGTGGACCGGCGTAAGGTGTTCAGCAATGAAATGAAGGAAGAATGGACACGAAAGGCAGGGAAGTCAGCCAGTTTTTATACCGGCTGGCTACCCTGTGCTGGGGGAAGGGGTATGGGGAATGCCAGATTATAGAAGAGAGACGTTAAAAAAGGAAGCGTAAGAAATGTAAAAAGAGAGAAAAAAGGGATGGAGAGTACGACACTGCTCAGAGTCTGCATCTAAGACCAGTTGTCCGCAAGAAGCGCCATAGCGCTTTCAAAGCCTTCTGTGCTGACCACGGATTTGGCCAACGTCCCAGAACCGTTTGTTCTGACATAGGGCGATTCTCAAGTTTATCTAGCGTATACAAAAGTTCTTTTCTTGGCGCACTGAAACGAAGACACTCACACAGAAGATGGCAGATCGTTTTTTCGCAGCTGCAGTTATTGCATGTAGAGGTGTTGACCATTGCGGTCAGACAGGAGTAGAGAATTCGTTTTGCTACCTCTGCTCAGCGGCTCTTCATCGTTTCGGCTAAAACTTCCCAAGATACTTCCCCAGTCAAGTTACTGATTGCAACAGCCGAGACCGGCTGCTGTGCACTACTGTGACAACAGTTGCCATCGAGGCTAGCACGCCGAGATCCGAGCCGGCAGACGGGAGTCTCAGTGAGGTGATGACGAAGCACCAGCAGGATGCCTGCGGTAGCGGTGAACCTGCCAAGACGCAGCTTCTGTCGCAACCTGCACCGCTTTCTTACGAACCCTTCGTTCAGAAAGTGTTGCCACACACGCGCTGCAATGACTTTCTTCTGGACGCACGCGATGAGTGCATGTATATGAGGAGCACAGGGGAGGAGCATGCCGAGGCCACACAGCTGAACAAGCTTTATGTAGATGATTGTTCCAAGCTCAGAAACGTCTTGGCACGGAGGACCGTTCACTTTTCCAGCAGTGTGAGCGGTCCACTTATGCACGACTCAGAGAACCATCTAACAGAAGATACTGTCGCACTGGGGGCCGACGGTAGTCGCATGCGTGGTTGGTAGGACCACGCCGACGATCTGAAAAATGTTCGGCGTGCGCAGAAGCACGAACTCCAGGCGGCGGACATCGGCACCAACGTTCTGTCCGTGGACTCTGTCGCATACGGCAAGGTGGCTCGCCACCGCAAGGAAAGACCGCTGCTCGTGACAGTCCATTCAAAGCGCGCATTTTCGAACTGTGGTCGACACATACGACATTAATGCGGTCATTTGCTAAAGGGAACTGTCAACGTTCCCAGGAAGGGTACAACCTTCTCTTCCTAGCTGCTTCCGTTCCGCACCCCCCCCCCCCGCCCCAGTGGAAAGATGTTGCGTGTTGTAGCCAACTGGATGACGAGAAAGAAAGCTACATGGTACGGACAGGCGTATTGTAGGAAGACGAGATGGATGAAGTGAAGCTGAGGCGACGGTGCCATCTTTGTGTTTGAAATATGGTTTATTTCAATTGTGTGGACTGTCGTGTCGTTTCTGCGTTACAATATCGTCTGAGTATCGTCTGAATGAATCACGAAAGCGTTCAAGCATTTCAACAACCTTTGTGCGCTGGTCTTGCGTGAGCGCGTTATCGGTGCTACGCAAGAAGGCGTCTTGGTCAGGTGAGGAGGGTGCGGCGGGTGCGGTTCTATGAAGCCGCATTACGCCGCCCAGCAAACCCCGCCGCCCGCACCGACCGCTTGTCCTGGTGTCCCCCGTGTCCACAAACATCTTGTCTTCACCGGCGCGGATGGCGCCGACGTGGACGACTGGCTCGCGATTTTCGAAGGCTTGAGTGTCCCCAATAAATGGGTCGAAGCAGGCAAACTGAGCAACTTGGTTTCGCGGTTTTGACAGGCATGTGCTACAACAACCATGCCTCCGATTTCCCGATGGGGTCCGATTTCAAGACCGCCATTGTCGACATATTTGGCCGCCCTGCCGTTTGTAAGCTGCAAGCCAAACAGCATTTACGTGAACGAGGTCAGCTGGCAGGTGAATCTTTCACGATATACATTGAAGACATCCTTAACATGTGCGAGAAAGCCGACGCGAGCATGTCGGAGTCTGGCAGAATCAGAACCATGCTGCTAGCGAAAAAAATCACGCCATATCCACGGAATGAATGATGATAAATGGACCAAGCTCGAGAGGGGGAGATCATCGGTAAAACCGTAACCCTCCCGTGAAAGTTTGCCCATTACATCATTAAGAAGACTGTGTGCGTATATACAAATCAACTTTTATTTTGTTCTTTTATTCTGTTGGTTTGTTCTTTCATTTCTTCATTGTTGGATGGATTGCGAGGTCCCTTCATTATGACCGCTTTATGGTCCGGGAAATGAAGTGAGAGCGGTTCTTGTACTGGTTGCGCGCGCTGCCGCCGCCTTCCGTGCCCTCCGTTCCGCAGCCTTGTATTCCACCTGGCGACTCCGAGCTAGAGAGAAAGCGTGCCAAGAGGGAGCCTCATGGCTCGTTACTTCTGAAACGTCGTCTTCTTCTTGTACTGCATACCAGAACGCGCGCAGTAAAGAAGAAAGAATGCCACACAGGCGAACATGCACGAGAGTCTCACTCGTCAACGTCTTCTTCTACTGCATACCAGAAGGCGCGCTTCTCATGAGCTAGAGGTGGCCCCAACTAGGTGGTTACAAACCGGTCACAGAGGAAGGATAGACCCACGGGTTTAGGAGCTTCGCCCCTAAAACCTCGCACAGTGGCAGAGGTCATCACGCTGTGCCAGAGCTACGAAGAGCTGCGCCGGCAGCGCTTCATGACCCGTCGACCGCGATCACGCGACGCTGGTCTCGCGGGCTTGTCGTGCTTTCTGACCACTCCACCTCGTTCGCCGAAATCAAGTCGTTCGTGCATGAGGAAATTGCCCGCCAGGTCTCTCTGCTGGCTTTCGCTCCACTATAACATGTGGAACAGCCGTCAACTACACTTCTGCCTCAACTCCGCTGAGCGATCCAGCAAGAAATCGCGAAGGTCCTTCCTGAATACACCAGCCGCCTCCAGTGCTTGCACTCCTAAGCTACGCGCAAGCTGTAGCCAGGCCGCCCCTAGCAATTCTTTTGGCTCGCCCGCTCAGTTACGCCAAAGCCGTCGCCATACCTCAGGCCTTCGACGCGACTGTGCCGGATACATACGTCGACGCCATCTACAGGTCCCGACTGCAGCCAACCATGCAGTCATATCAGCAGCCGCCTCGTCTATCGCGTTCTGCGACATAGATGGGACTCGCGAACCAATGGTGCACTTGACAACCGCCCCATCTGCTTTGCGTCCAGTTGCGCCGGTCACGTCGCACGCTACTGCTATCGCGTGCAGCCGCCTCGGGTCGTATCAGCTGTCACCAGCTAATCAAGCCACCATTTTTATTATGAACCAACGCCTATGTCACCACCCCCTCCCGCACTAATTAACTGCCATTCAACGTCTCCACGACGTCGCTCACTGTCACCGATGCGACCACGTCCGGTCCCATGCGACCAGGAAAACTAGTCGTCGTAGTCCACGAGGTAAGGGCTGCGATGCTATCGAACTGCGAAAGCCCTCAGCGAAGCCCATCGAACGTAGAAAAGTTTTCGATGGTTCTTCGTCGTTGATCACGGAGATCTTGGACGGTAATCGGCAGCGATGATGAACTCACACGCAGGCAGCAGCGGAAGTCAGATGGTTGAAGTCGTTTACGATAAGGCGAAATGATACACACAGCTGAGCTTATCAAGATAGAAATATTAAAACAGAACAAATATACAGTGTCGCTCTTCTACTTGTTAACAAAGCTATACAGCCCAGACTGTCCTAACTTGCGATTGTCACTACCATCACTGATCTGTCAGCGCTATGATTACAGCCCAGGCTAGCTTTACGTACAGTTGAGCGCGATTTTAAAGTGATCGCGTGAGCGTCGACCAAGAACTACAACAGCGCCACGTCCCAGATTACCCTTTCGAGGAGAGGGACGTATCAGGAAAGCTTCACTCACTCGTTTTCCTGTTTCTTAAACTGCGATTACTCCTCTCTGAGGAAGACACATTTTTATTTTTTTATGACAACGCGATATATTTTGTTCAACTTAACCAGCCGTTCAAACAAGGCAGTGCCAAGCACCAGCGTTACCAGACCTTTCCCAGCAAATTTATTATCTACCGCGGAGATAAGAGCCAACAGAGAATACAGTTGATCGCAACGAATGGAAAGTTTAAAATAGAGAGGAATGGTGTAGAGTTCGTCGTAGGGGTGATTGTTTCAGCATGAAACAGCCAACGAGGGCGAGAAGAATGCGTAATGTCGGTTTTCCCTGTTTCGAAACATGCCGCTAGGCCTCTGGGATGCGAGGCCGGTCGACGCTCGCGCGGTAACCTTCATATCCTGCTTCACATTACATTGTAGCGATTTATCAGCAACGCAGTTTACAGCCCAGACTGACGTGCCACTAACGTGCAGGTTAATATCTACTGCAAAAAACAAAGAAATTGCCGCGGTGACCGCCTTTAACACCTCCCTTGACCACGGCGGCCAACCAGAGCGTAAGTACTCATGGGCCACAGCCCACCGGGCAGGGCCCAAACGAAAAACTAAGATATTACAAAAAACAACGGCTTTCCTTCTTTCTCATCGACACGTGGTCACGCACATTGCCAAGAACCGACGCCACATGTGCGGAATTTATTCCTCACACATTCCGCGCTTCAGAGGCATCGTCGACCAGCAAAAGGGCCGTCGCCTCCAACTTGGCGCAAATCAGACCACTGGGGTTTCGCCTCTACAGCGTGTTCCCGTCGCTGACCGATGTCATCAAACAGCGCTACCTGCGCTTCAGACCCACGCACTGTGGTCTGTCTCGTGACTGATTCTTTATTGTGAGGTATGAAAAAAAAAGAATAGGACCTCGGCCCGCACCATAATAATATAGCAGGCATCTGTCTCGCGACTGGAAATAGCGCCTTCCTGGAGTTCAAAACAAGGCCGTGGCGGCCGTGGCCCAGTCCTCACAACAGAGGGTAGGCGGCGCGCAACCGCCCGCGCGGCGCCATCGCAGCCGACACAAGTGCCCGTAATGCACTCAAAGACAGCGGGAGTTGTACGGCACAGGTCCCCCTCTGAAATGCGACTCCTGTAGACATTCCTTGACTTCGCGGATTGCCCCTTGGTGCGAAACCACTCTCACCCGCACCACTCGACACAAAGAGAAAATGTCAGCAGCCGCCGTCGGCGAAAGAAAGAGACAGTGCCCTCTCTCCTGAAAGCGTAAGCACGTTGGCTTCCTTAGGGCGCATAGCCTTACAGCGGCCTTACAAAAGTTATAGACGTTTTTGTTGGCGGCGTTCGCGCAGCTGCCCTTATCGACACTGCACCCACCGTATCCGTTTTGGACGCAAAACGTAGCCGCTTCTTCCGAAAAGTGACGACGGCACTTTCTGGAATGTTCCTCTGTGCCGCCAGCTACCGGAGTATTCATCCTGCAGCAGTATGCACTGCTCTCGTGGCCATTCAGGACGTTCTGTACGATGTCGAATTCGTCATAATTGCTGCATGTTCTCACGACGTCATCGTGGGATGAATTATTCTCTACCGCCACGACGCCGTAATTCATTGCGCACCAGCCAAAATCAAAATCTCACCGTTTTCAGAAATGACGCCTGCATAGAGTCAATCGGCACTGAGCGAGATTTTCGTCAAAAACGGTACCAAAAGGCCTCCAAACACGGCAATGGCTGTGTCAGTCTACTGCGCCGGTCTCTCCGACACCATTGTACTCCTTTCGCCACCCTTTTGCAGTCCTTTTGCCACTAGGAAATGGTTGCTACATTTCGCGACCATGCAAATCACTCAGGGCGGCACCGCTCTTTTTGTTATGAACCCGTTCCCGTAGATTAGTACGTTGGTGCGAGGGGAATGTCTCACCAAAGTAGAATCCCACGAGCATGCCCAAGTTATGGACGCACCCGATGACACGTACTGTCCCCGTTCCAGTACGCTGAGTCCTGCTTGCACGTCTGATTCAACATCCGCTGATGTATTTGGTTCCTCCATTGCTGAGAACCTTACGCCGCTCCAACGTTCCCAGCTTCTGTGCCTGTTGGAAGAAGTTTGTTCTTCTTCCGATGTCGCTAAATATTCTCTCGGCCACACCTCCACTGTTTCACATCACATCGACACCGGCAACCAACCGCCACTGCGGCAGCGTCCGTATCGCGTATCTCCGGTATAACGTCAGGTAATTAGCGAGCAAATCGACATGCTTCTACGTGATGATCTATGACCCTCAAACGGCCCCTGGGCGCCTCCTGTTCTCCTTGTTGCAAAGACGGGTGACTCTGTACAGTTCTGTTTCGACTAACAACGCCTCCACAATATAACTGGTAAGGACGTTTATCCACTACCGCGAACAGACGACGCGATCGACAGCCTACCAGGAGCAGAATTCTTCTGATCTTTCAATTTGTGCTCAAGTACTGAGATGTACCCATGGCTGACGACACTCGACCGAAGACAGCCTTTGTCACGCCGGACGGCTTGTGCTAATACAGCGTCATGCCGTTTGCGCTGTGCAATGCGCGCGAAATCTCTGAGGACATCATGGATACCGTTCTACGCAACTTGAAATGGCGCACGTGTTTGTGCTACATCGACGACGTCATTGTTATGCTCCGAACTTCTGCACGAACTTTAAAAGCCTGCGGTAGGTTTTGACGTATTTCAGCAACTCCGGCCTACAGCTGAATCTAAAGAAGTGCCGACTGGCAGCCCGGCAGCCGTCTATCGTACTCTACGTCGTTACCAAGGACGCAATCCTGCCCGATCCAGCCAATCTTCGGGCTATGACCGAGTTTCCCAAACCTATGTCCATCAACGAACTACGCAGTATCGTAGGGCTGCGTTCCTACTTTCGTTGCTTCATTCGAAACTTCGCCTCCATCATATCGCCGCTGACGAAGCTCCTAGGAAGTAACGGGCCAATAAATTCGTGGTCATCAGACCGGAATGACGCTTTCGCACAACTTCGTCCTTTGTTGACGTCTCCTCCCATACTACGCCACTACGACCCTGCGGCCCCAACAGAGGTTCACATGAACGCCAACGGTTTTGGCCTTGGCACTGTCCATCAGCAGCGCCAACCAGGGTTCCCTGAATATGTCGCGACATATGCAAGTCCCACGCTTACTAAAGCGGAGACCAATTACAACGTCAAGGAGAAACAATGCCTGGCAATTGTCTGGGCCCTTGTGAAGTTCCGATCTTATTTGTATGGTCCCCATTTCATGTCATCACCGACCATCGTGCACTATGCTGGTTGTCGTCATTAAAGGATCCCTCATGCCGTCTCGCCCGTTGAGCACTTCGCCTGCAACGGTACGATGTCCGCGCGGCGTACTGCAACGGACGCCAGCATGCTGACGCCGGCGCCCTCTTGTGCTCCCCTTTCAATGACGACAATGCCCACTGCTCTGTCTCAGCCTGCCGTTCTTCCATCGATATTCACTCGCTGATATACTTGCTGATTGATCAATCGGCAGCACCATCCACTCGCATTTTGCATCGTCAAGCTCACCGTTTCACCATTCGCAAAGGCCTTCTACACCGATGCAATTACAACGCCGACGGCTACCAGTGGCTACTAGTAATGCTCCGCAGTCCGTGTTCTGACATATTGGAGTCTTTACATTCTGATCCGCAGTGTGCGCACTCTGAACTATCGGAAACTTACCACCGCATTCACCAATGGTACTTTTGGCGAGGGATCTGACGCTATGTGCAGAAGTTTGGTTCTTCCTGCATCGATCGTCAGCGCCGCAAGCTTTCAGCGCACCTGTCCTCAGCAGGTGTGAAACCTTTACCTTGCCCTGAGCGGCCGTTCGGCCGCGTTGGTATCGGTTTGTACGGGCCGCTTCCTCTAACATCAACTGGTCACCGCTTGGGCACTGTCGCTGTAGGCCACCTCACACGATACAGCGATACTGCCAGCCGCCCAGCTCCTACAACGGGCGATGTTGCCTCCTTACTGCCCACCTATTCATGCTGTGTCACGGTCTACCCCAGGAGCTGTTCAGCGAGTGAGACCGTGTCTTGTTGTCGGAAGTCGTCGAAGCCATTCTTAAAGACTGCAACGTTGTGCGCCCCAAAAACTACTGCTTAGCGCCCGCGGAAAAACACGCCAGGCCTGCGCGAAAAGCGCTGCACAGTCACAGCGAAAGCTGGACGAGCGGCATTTCTAGAGCCCGTTGTAAACTCTCTTGGCTTCCTTGGCAAGCAATACAAGTGCACTTGTACAAGTGAAACCGCTACGCTATAACTCATCGTAATTTCTGTGATGCAGGTAAGCAGCCACTATGATATTTTTAGTCATTTTACGTAGAACCGTGGTACCCGCTAAAAACATGTGAGGCATTATGCGCACTTTGTTGATGTGCCTGATGACGATTAAGAATTTTTGCGGAGCCTTTTGTGATGGGTTGGAAGCATCCAACAGCCCACTCGTTGCGCAGTTCGCATTGTGTGATGCGTGGTTGTTATTTCAATCTTCTACAACACTAAATTACATATGTTAATGTGGTTCCTTCTGGACATGAAGCCTGTATAGCGTCTTTTTTCAAGGCAGTTTGAAGCACCGGCATGGCTCTAAGGTAGAACACTGGGCTCCCACGCAGATGACCCAAGTTCGAACCCCGTTTCATCCTGGAATTTTTTTCTTATTTCGTTTTGTTTGGTATTTCGCACGATAGTGGTTACGGCGGCGGCAGCGTAAGTGGCCTCATCGAACGCTTTAAGCGTACACTCGGCGACATGCTCTCCATGTAAGTCGCCGCCTATCACAAAAATTGGGATGCCAATCTAGCCTTCGTCACCTAAGCCAACAATGTCGCCTCTGAGAGCATTACTTGTTGTCACTCATTTTCTTGTTCTACAGCAGACAGCCGTCGCACACAATCGACGCAATCTTTTCATACAAGCAGGATCGATCTGAGGATGTGCCTATTTCTGCGACAGCCAGACATGCTGAAGGATGTCGCGAGCTTGCCGAGGCTTTTACTACCACGACCAAGAGCGCCAGAAGAGCATTCGCGCTGAAACCAGCACTTCTGGGTCCACGTTACTGCCTGGAGCACTCGTATAGCTCTCTCCTGACCACAGCAACTGGCCTCTCTTCAGAACTACGAATATACGAAGGCCCCTTCCGGTTGTCGAATGCCCATCCATGGTCAACTACCTGATCGGACCCATGGAACCACCTTCGGATATGTGCCGTCCAGGGCGTGACATTGTCCACTTGGGGCGCCTGAAAGCCTACGTTGACCCACTTGACCCACGCATAGTGACAATCTGTTAGGTTTCTCTCTCTCTCTCTCTCTCTCTCTCTCTCTCTATATATATATATATATATATATATATATATATATATATATATATATATATATGTATGTATATATGTACACGCGTCACGAACCTCCGTTAGCATCGCCAACGCTCGGGTTGCTGTGCTTGGGCGGCTCGTTGGATTCTTTCTGGATAGTTCACTAGGCTGACTCGCTGTGTTCTATTGGTAGTGTCACCGAAAGAACACACGGCCATTAACCATGTTTGAAATAGTAGTGGAGGCTGCTGAAGTTTCCCGTCACCTGAACATGAAGCTGTCAGACAGAACATTTTGCCCCATCATGGCAACGAAAGCAGACTAAGCGGCCCCTTCGGCAATTACGTCAACTGCGACGGAGTTCCTCGGGAAAGCGACCCAAGTGTCTTCGGTGGGGCCGATGAGACCGACGTGGAAGAAAGGTTTACCAAATACAAACTGGTGAGTGCGCTGAACAAGGCGGATGACGCCGACATGATGACTGACGTGCTATGTTATTTCGCTGGCGTTGGCGAACTGTGGTATCGCAATTAGAAAAGCGACATCGCGATATGGTAAATACTCAAGACGCCCTCGCTGAGGTGTTGGGCCGACCCGCTGACGGGAAGCTCCACAATAAACGCTTGCGCACTAGAGCACAGCAGACGTCCGAAGCATTCACAAGCTACTTTAAAGGCACCGTCGACCTTTCTGACCATGTCAACGCCTTCATGTCCGACCCTGACAGGATTTATCACATCCTCTAAGGGCTCGATGATGGCGTATATCACACGACCCTAGCGAGGAATCTGCTCACCGTTTGGGAAGCAGTTACTTTATGTCCAAGCCACCACAAGTTTAGAAAGCAATGTGCCCTGACTCGGCAGCCTCCATCGAATGCCGACTCGCTATCGAATCTTGTTGGTATTCCCGAGCAATTGTCAATGATTCAGGAGACCAAGAACTTCGTGCGCGAAATTGTTTGTCAACTTTGCTTGGTCCATTTCACACAGGAGCCATCTTCCCGTCTACCAGCACCGCTCCGCATGGTTACTACCGAAGTGCTCGTCCAAGTTGCTCTCGTGGATCACCAACACTAGCCTGTGGCCGCGCCTCTTAAGTACGCACCGGCTATGTAACCTGCAACCGCACTCTCACTTATGGCCGCGTGATTTTTTCCGCCCATGCCACAAATGCACAGCATACCGCGCCTCTTCCTACCTCGTGGCTCGAGCAGAGAGTCAGCGAGTGTTGGCGGACTCCTGGCAATCACCCCATTTGTGACACTTCATGTACTCTGGGACATGTTGCTCGATACTGCCGCCGTCGCTTTCATACATCCTGGGGCTAGCCGGTCCTTTCAGTACAACATAAGCCCATGCGCAAATCTGCCCCTCCTTCCTCACCGCCGTGTGTTTACACTGACCTCCCTGACATTCCCTCGCGCCGCTCACCATCCCCTCGATAACGAGCGCTCTCCCCAATACGTCCCTGACCGGATCCTCCTGCCACAAAAGGTAGCCAGGTAAACAACTTATTGATTCATGATAGAACCATGTGAGGAGGGTGAGGTGGAAGAAGGATGGCGATGGGCCCTGGGGCAGCTCTAGATTAACGGACACTTCTGTGCTTCGGCGACCCCTCTGACCCAGCACAATCCGTGTCCGCTTTCCGGATCTGCTTCTCCGCGTTCCGTATCCGCGCTCGGTGTGAAAGTGCCTTTAGTGGCAGCCAGTGAAAGTTCCCGCGCACCCTCTCCTGCAGAGTTTGGCAAAAAGCGCCATTAGGCGATATCACTCTTTTGTTAACAGGAAGTGATCTTAGCACATGCCTGACTTTGTCGTGAACAACTCTGGCTAATCATTTTCATGAAGGCGGTGAGGGTAGTGAGAGCTTCTGCAGTTGTTCGCGGATAACAAAACACATGCACTCCCAAAAAATCAAGGAGCAAGACTTCTTGTTTATGTAGAGGCCTACACTTAAGGCAACCTTTACTGAGCCTTTATAGGATGGGGCCCGTTGCCGAAGTGTCTTCAACAGTGACAGCGTCAGATGTAAATTACTACACAGTCTGCAGAGGAGTAGAGAGAAAGCCTCTGGAGAATTGCTCATTTTCTAGGCGCTGAGGCAGCGCACCTTCATCAGACTTGCTGCTAGCGGCATGGTGCCGAAAATGCACATCGTGTCCTCGGCATGCATTTCAAGACCTTCGTTTTGAATTTGTATGACATGATACCATTCTATTAGGCTCACAGCATTTTGGCAATGAGGGGTGTTATGCAGGATGGCCCGAGTTTGGCGAAACTCGGAATCTTTCCAAGCTCTGGCTACACCTTCTTTTAAACGAGCCAACAGTACCAGAAGGTGAAATCCATCCCTGAGCGGGCGCTCCGTTCCATTGGTTCCGATGTAACGCGATGGCACGTCAAGGGCAGCCGAGAAGGTTGGCTGGTGTCTTTAAACTATGCTTGCATTTGTTTGCCGTTTCACTGAGTGCAGAAGTGCAATCATGCAAGAAAAGTGGCAGAAAGTTCTACTAATTATACCTTTTTTATCTCTGCGCGGGCCGTTTGAACCTATTTTCAAGCCTTTAATATCTGCGCTAAGTATCCTTTAGAACAATCGGCACCGTGGCCTCAGAGATTAGCTCCGGCCGAACACCTTAAACCGCGCGGCTAGAGCTAATCGCCAAGGCCACGTGTATAATCGCCATGGTTGGCCTGTACATTCTAGTGCGTTGCTCGGCCGCCGCGCTATCTTCATCCTCTTCTTCATCGCCGACTCGCTCCCCCAGCACGTGCACCTGGCTGATTAGCTAATTGCTGGGCGGTATACATAGCTAATTAACCCACGACAGGCTATGACGAAGCTGATTAAGCCAAGTGATGCTAAGGCCGAGCTAATTAGCCACGTCTTACGAAACCATGCGAATGAAGCCATGTAAAGCTAAGACCAAGCTAATTAAGATCAAGCTAATTAACGCGGCGTTAAGTAAGAGAGTTTAAATAAAATCAAGCTAGTAAGGACATTACTCACCTAGATCGTGTTAATTAGAAATGTGATAATTACAATAATGGTAATTAGATCCGTACTAATTAGGAGCTTGCTGATTAACCCTGCGTCGTTAATGTCCTGGTATTTAAAACATTAACGATTAATGCAGGACTCTTCAATATCAGGTTATTTAAGACCTACCTAATCAATGGTACAAACGTTGAGACTGAAATGACACGGTCATTACTTCCAAGGGCACCAAACATACTGAGTTGACGAGCCACGTAAAAAGCTGAAAGAAGCTAGGTAATCACAAGCTCCTCCGATGGCTCCAGCCTTGCTCAAGTGGTGCAAGCTGACCAAATTATTCTATATGCAAAGTAGTGTCCATCACATGAAAGATTTGACAGGCACACCTGCACTATGACAGTGACGTGTTGAACTGGGGCCTTTTCAGAATCAAGGCTTTTGTACCCGAGTTCGCGCATCAATCAGTTGAATTGAGAGACGCCCGCGGCTAACATCGATTCCGCCCAAGGCGTTTGCTCCTGCCGAGGAGCAGTGCTCACGACGAAACGCCAGGCAGAGGCACGATTCAGATATGACCTTAATCACACAGACTACGCACACACGCACGAAGAACTAAAGGTTATGTTATCACGTGCCAACGATGTCTCGCATTCAATTGATCGCGCTCACAACGTACCACTCACTGCCACGAAGCAGTCGCCACTGGTGGCATTTGCAGCGAGAAATGTTAGTATTTACTTGTGTGTGGAGACATTGTTTCTACCGATTCGTTACTACAGAAAATTGTTCAGACGTGTAATGTAGGTATAGAAGTCCCCTGTCCATTTATTTATCTGTAATATTCGAGAAAAGCGAGACGAGCAGCAGCAGAGTGCTGCGTGTGCGCCCCTGTTGTCTTTTGAGAGTGGAAATTTTACGCTGCATGTGGAGCGAAATGACATTTCGAGAGAGGACAAACGCGCACAAACACGCCCGTGGGAGGTGCGATGATCAGTTGGCAAAAAGATAGCGCGACAATCACGCTGACGTCGATGCATTGTTGAAATGTCGACTCTGTGGCGGCGCTGACGCACTCGCACGCAGTGTTCCTTTCAAAACAACAGCAATTGCCGCACGTGTATTTGTGACACCATGCTCGTTCTTGTAGCCGTTTTTATCAACGCTGCTATCCCACGCTCCGCACCGTCTTCCTGTCATGACCGCCAAAGTGCGAGCGCGGAGCAAACTCGTGTGCCCGAAAAGCTCGGGCCATCCTGCATAGCACCCTAGGACCCGGATAAGCTTATATAACATGCCCTGCGGATACTTCGCAAGGAGTTATATATACTTTTGAACAAGAGGGATCGACTCCACCTGGCGTGAGGTTCCCATCTTCTTCATGGCAGTTTTGCATCAAACGCGCTTACAAAAAAAGGGTATTGTTTATTTGAGACAAAACGCAGAGGTGTAATGCTAGCAGCTGAATATAAATAGCTCATCATACACTTTGAAAGAGTTATCTTCCTCAGCTGCGGAGTAGCAGAGGTACTACTGGAAACACAGACGTAAACGTTGGGTCCTACTTCCCTGCTGGCATGGCCAATATGGGCAAAAATATGGTGAACTGTTTAATGGCTCACACCTTGCCACATGTTCAACAGTGATTGAAAAAAAAAACGAAGACTAATCGCTTCATCTGAAGCAGTAGGTGCAAAAATATTTGCAATTGATACATTTTGACGGCAAAACCACCAATAATAAAGAAATGTAACAGCAGTGGTTACGAAATGCAATCACTACATTAAACGTATGGCGAAAACCTTCAGAACATAGCTCAAAGGTGCGCAGATTCGTAATTATTGGGGGTGTGGACAAGGTGGTCCTAAAACTCAGTATGTGGATTCTTAATTATTTTCTTTCACGCACCCGCCTTCTTACAAAATGTGCATAGGAGTCACTGAAGTAATGGGGTTATTACCGTATGCATATTATATCTCATTAAAAGATGCCCTCTGCACCGCAAGATGTATCGTTTTATTAACACGTATGTGGCGTTACCACTAAATTCATGCTACGTTAAAAAAATTTGAAGAATACGCACAATTATAAACAGTGTCAACTTTTGTTCATTAGCGAATGTTCTTACTTGGAAGTCGAGAGAAAAAAAATCCCGTTCATTTACTTACCGTCAGTAAGTATTTCTTGTCTGTCTCACTAACCACTGCTTTTATTGTAGCCAATGGCCGTAATCCGGTGTGTTTCAGGATGTTGCTGACATCTGTAGTAGGTGCTTCTGAAGTCCAAGGCCACTGGCCTAAGTTAAAGCGTTCAAGCATTTCGCGGATGGCGCTCCTCAAAGACGTTGTTTCTGTTGTTTGTTTAGCTATAAGAAATGTAATCAGAAATATTCATTAAACTATGCTAATTCAATTCAATTAAATTCTATTCAGTTCGTTTTTTGCAGGCGTAAAACATAGCGAAAAAATGCGGCAGATTCCACACAATGTGGGAGTCGGTTTCATGCGAAACAGTCAGCGAGTATTTATGTTCTCCTCAGTCCGTGGGTACCCAATGGGTACATTTCAAAAACGTCAGCTGTGCTCGTGTAGTTTAAGACCGCTCGGCGAAAATGTATGTTTCTGTTTGGAGAAGCGTTGATTAACAAAAAAATTCGGCAGATCCCTCGTACCCTGGGAATGAATGTTGTGCGAAGCAGGCGCGGGATGGTGACAGTGGCGTAATTTTTCACATTGAGCGAAACGTTACGGAATGACGCTAGAGAAATGTGGAAGTGGTATACGCACAGTCATATTTTGAAGAGTTGCATTTGCATTACATAACCAGTTGTTTACAGTTTCGTAACGATGCCAACAGCAACTTGTGTGTGTTACCAACACCACATGCGGTAAGCTTCGATACTGGATATTCTTCGATACTGGATAGCGCGAATCCGAACAGGACAAATAAGGAACACAGATGCACAGGGCAGGTGTTACTCGCAACTAAGCTTCATTTAGAAAAGTTTCCCTAGATATATGGTACGCAGCCGAGTGGAACGTGCAGGCGCACTGCACGCACGTTACAGTCACAGTTGTTACAGTGGCGTTACAGGTATGCCTATACTTGTCCGTTATGGCGGAGAGCGCGCGCACGTTTCACGAAGCTGTGTGGACGTGTAGAAGGGTTTGCTGACAGTTCTTGAAAAAGGCCAAAGCCATGTTCTTCTTTTTGTCAGTAGTTGTACTGATTCTCTCGCGCCCACCTCCAAAAGCGTTCTGCACCTAACGCGGTTTTGCACGACCTCCCTGACCGATCATGGAGGCAATGCAAAGCGACCATGACGAGTGAATACGTCATCATGTGACGTCACGTTGTGACGCCATAATGACGCTACACATTTTGGCGATATGTGACGTCATGATGACGTCATATGGTGACACCATCACGTGACGATTATTTTTTGCATCACTCGTGTTGACGCCACCGACGCGGGACGCCGACGGGCAATCTTCCTATTTGATGAGGCATCTAGGGCTTTCGCCTTCGTAATCTACATAAGTGTTGCATTGCTTCATAAGCTACATAAGTGTTTGCATTGCGTCTGTGATCGGCCCACCGATCACGGAGGCAATGCAAAGGGACCATGACGTGTGAATACGTCATCATGTGACATCACGTTATGTCACGTCATGGTGATGTCATAATGAAGTTACAAATTTAGGAGATCTGTGACATCATGATGACGTCATATGGTGACGTCATCACGTGAGGATTATTTTTTGCGTCACTCGTGTTGGCGCCGCCGACGGTCAAGCTTCCCGTTTGAAGAAGCATCTAAGGCTTTCGCCTTCATAAGCTGCGCGACCTTTGCTGGTGGACTTACATAACGAAACAGTCAAATGCTGCGGCTGTGTGCTGCATTTATGTTGGCAATAAATTTTTTTCAGTCGAGCTTGCGTTCCCCTGACGCAAACACAATGTGCTAAAAAGCCCAAATTGAATTGTGCCGCTCTCAAACTCACGTTGGGCCTCTCCGACCCCATGTATTTTCTTGGAGCCTCCTTTATTTACGTGGGAATGATGCCACCCTGTTGGCGTTAGACACGGCACTGCTGCCAAAATTGCTGGGGTACTCGCCGTATAATTACTATCTTTTTTGCGGCTGCTGGTTGCTGCAATAACTTCTATTTTCTTCACCGTTATTTCAAGTTCACGTGGGTCCTAGTTCACAGCCGACGTTTGCAGGACAAGTCCGGCAAACGTAACTGTATTTTATTTATTTTCCTTGGCGTTGCATACCACTACATGCTTGGTCTGGTAGACTGCTTCTCCTTCCACCAGCAACGTCGAAGTGGTGAAGCTTTGGTCTATGAATTTGTTGATGACAGGGAGTGGCAAGTTCACTAGAATGCAAAGGGATCGATAATTAAGGAGCATTAAAAAAGGCGTCGCATTTGCTCACGTTTTGTGTGAGCATCAAACGAAACGAATGCGCTGAATGAAGAAAGAGAAGCAGCGGCATTTGTTCACTGAGAGGACCGATCAATACGCAGTGCGAGACAACTTGTCAAATGACATTGAAACGTACACGAATTTAGACAAAAAAAAAACACTGAATCGTCGGGACGACACATGACAAATGTGTCATGCGCACCGAAGCCGTAGTTGTAAAGAAATTTTTTTAACTGCTCTGATAGCGTCCCCGCAACAGTAGTTGTTTGTGTACTCACAAATGCTCATATTTTGCGGCCTAAAGTTCACAGCGCCGTGCCAAAACGCGCTCGTAACAAAAGCGAAACCATAAGTACGAACATACATGCAGATGCTCATACATGCAGACGCACCGTCAGTCGTCGCGAACCCGTGCGATCGCTGGCTTGAGGCTTCTTTCTGTTATGCCCGTTTGGTTATACAGGCACTCTACTCTAACGAGATATTTCACATAGTCTTCAAAATTGGCTAGCGCGAAAATCGACACGGACAGAGAAGGAACACTGATGTACAGGACAGGCGCCTTCTCTGTCCGTGTCGGTTTTCGCGCTAGCCAATTTTGAAGATTATGAACCAACTAGCCCAACAACGTATACTCTTAAGCTATATTTCACATAGTATGCACTCAGCGAGTGACTACCTTTCACGCAAGAGGCCGGTTCAGGGTTCTCCTACGCGGTGACCGCGTGAAGCGATTGCTCGGTTTTCTGCAAAGAGACAGCGACTGTAGACTATCTTGTGCTTTCAATTCGTCGAAAATAATTATGTTGACAGTAAAGAACACAGTTCCTTTCGAAAGTACTTACATAAATGCCCCGGGGGTTTCCGCGAGGTGTTTTTGTAGAGCGCCGACAGCAAAACCTATTGGGAGCGCGCCGGCGGTATCCTACTAGCACGCAATCGAGGCGCGTCCGATAGAGGGCGACTCCGTAACTCCTCGCGGCAAATAGTGCAGCTTGTGGAAATCCTGGATGTCTCTTACGATGAAATGATCTATGATGCCTCCTGCCTTGGACGTGGCAGCGAGGTCTTTTGATGCCCTGTCCACATCCAAGCCGTCTTTCACGCAGTATAAGGCACAGACGCTGTTGGGTCTTGATAAGTCAATGTCGAAGTCACTGGTAATGATGAGAGGCCTCGTTCTCTCTGCAGACCTATTGTAGGGAAGCATTCACCCTGGCTTTCTTGTAATCCACGTAGTCCAGGTTGTGCTGCACGTGGAGGAGTGAATGGTAGTTGAGCGTCTTCCAGGGGTGTTCTGTCTTCAGCTTCCTCACTTTCCTTGCGTAGGCCGCGGTGATGTAGCCATTACTGTGCTCGGCTGCTGACGCGAAGCACGCGAGTTCGATCCCGGCCGCGGCGGTCGCATTTCGATAGAGACAATATGCTAGATGCCCGTGTACCGTGCAATCTCGGTGCACGTTAAGGAATACCAGATAGTCATTTCTGGAGCCCTTCGCCATGGCGTCTCTAATAAGCATAGCGTGGTTTTGGGACATAACACACAAACAATTATTGTTATTATCACTTTTCTTGCGTGTCAATGTGTGTGTTCGCGTTAATTTGCTGGCTGAGACTCTGTACCAACTGTTGTACATACCCGCATAACTTGAAATCTGATATGCGGGTATGTCCCACACGTGACTGAGAGAAAGGGTTTCATGACGTACGCGACAGGAATTTGGCGTTATTCATGTCATGACCAGTGATTTTGGTAAATTACAAGTTATGAAGACGACCAGGAGAGTGCCCAGACGTAGGTGGCTAGATAGATAGATAGATAGATAGATAGATAGATAGATAGATAGATAGATAGATAGATAGATAGATAGATAGATAGATAGATAGATAGATAGATAGATAGATAGATAGATAGATAGATCATCATCATCAGCCTGTCTACGCCCACTGCAGGGCAAAGGCCTCTCCCATGTTCAGCCAATCAACCCGGTCCTGTGCTTTCTGCTGCCACGTTATACCTACAAACTTCTTAATCTCAACTACCCACCTAATTTTCTGTCTCCCCCTCACGCGTTTGCCATCTCTTGGAATCCAGTCAGTTACCCTTAATGACCACCGGTTATCCTGCCGACGTGCTACGTGCCCGGCCCATATCCATTTCTTCTTCTTGATTTCAACTATGGTACCTTAACCCCCGTTTGTTCCCTGACCCACTCTGCTCTCTTCCTGTCTCTTAAGGTTACGCCTATCATTTTCCTTTCCATCGCTCGCTGCGTCGTCCTCAATTTAAGTTGAACCCTCTTTGTAAGTCTCCAGGTTTGTGCTCCGTAGGTAAGTACCGGTAAGATGCAGCTGTTATATACCTTTCTCTTGAGGAATAGTGGTAGATTACCATTCATGATTTGAGAATGCTTGCCGAATGAGCCCCATCCCATCCTTACTCTTCTAGTTATTTCACTCTCATGGGTCGGCTCCGCGGTTACTACCTGTCCTAAGTAGACGTACTCCTTTACAACTTCCAGTGTCTCGCCACCTATCGCAAAGCGCTCTTTTCTGCCAAGATTGTTCCACATTACTTTAGTTTTATGCACATTAATTTTCAGACCTACTCTTCTACTTTCCGTATCCAGTTCAGTAATCATGAGCTGTAATTCGTCTGCCGCGTTACTCATCAATGCAATGTCATCAGCGAATCGCAGGTTACTGAGATACTCTCCATTAACTCTTATCCTTAATTCTTCCCAATCTAGGGCTCTGAAAACTTCCTGTAAACACGCGGTGAATAACATTGGAGAGATCGTGTCTCCCCGCCGTACGCCCTTCTTTATTGGGATTCTGTCGCTTTCTTTATGGAGGACTATAGTGGCCGTGGAGCCGCTGTAGATTTCTTCCATTATGTTTATATAGGCTTCGTCGATGCCCTGATTCCGCAGTGCCTGCATGACTGCTGATGTCTCCACGGAGTCAAAGGCCTTCTCGTAATCTATGAAGGCTATGTATAGGGGTTGGTTGTATTCCGCGCATTTCTCTATCACCTGATTGATAGTATGAATATGGTCTATTTTTGAGAAGCCTGTACGAAATCCTGCCTGGTCCCTTGGTTGATTGAACTCTAATGTCGTATTAATTCTGTTAGCAATTACTTTTGTAAATAGCTTGTAGACAACGGACAGTAAGCTTATGGGCCTGTAATTTTTCAGGTCCTTGACGTCCCCTTTCTTATGGATCAAGATAATGTTGGCATTCTTCCAAGATTCTGGTATCCTCCCCGTCGAGAGACACTTCGTATACAGGGTGGCCAGTTTTTCTAACACAATCTCTCCACCGTCTTTCAACAGGTCTGATGTTACCTGATCCTCACCAGCTGCTTTGCCTCTTTGCATTCCCTTTAGGGCTTTCTTTACTTCTCCTGATAGATAGATAGATAGATAGATAGATAGATAGATAGATAGATAGATAGATAGATAGATAGATAGATAGATAGATAGATAGATAGATAGATAGATAGATAGATAGATAGAAACGACTAAAGTGCCTGATGTTCGCTAAGAAATGCTTCGCATTTAATATGCACGACATGTCATCGTAGGCCCATCTATACGCTCTCAGTACAAAGAAGTACGGTGGCCTTACGCAAGGAAAGCGCGCGCAGGCGACCAGGTGAGATCAAGCTTTTCTTCATTCACGAAATACTGCATTGAAATAGTGAAGTTGTGAATAGGAACGATCGCAGATGGATTGGAGAAGACGCCTAAAAAGTTCTGGCTTGTTGATATGCCTTGCATCACAGATAGCGCTACTTGCTTACAAATGTACCCAATTGGATACTTCAGGTCGTTTCGTTGAAAGTACTTTAAATTTGGTCGTGTGTTGCAGGCAAGTTCTCTTTGACTAATAAATACAAGAGCTACTATTTTAAAGCGATATTGGCTTGTCTGATGACGACGATATTCTCGACGAGCTGCACAGCGATAGTGAACGATCAGATAAAGCGGCAGTGATGATGACGATGATGATGATAATGCATATGATGATGAGGATGATGATACACCAGCAAGCGAACAAGTTCAAGGTCGTGGTCTTATTGAAAATCGATTGAGTGGACCCTGTTTGAAAAGCGGTAGGACATGCACGATGAGGAGGACAAGAATGGAGGGGAAATGAAGGAAGCTGTTTCACAGCCATATTGCATCAAAGCACAGAACAAGAACATGGGGGGTGTGGATCTGGCGGACAGATACGTGTCCATTTACAGGACAAAGATCCGTGCAAAGAAGTCGATCATTGGGGCATTGGTCCACTTACTGGTCCTAGCGGTGACTAATTCCTAGTTCGAATACGGGAAGGACGGCAAGCTCATGGATGTTGCGGCAAAGGACCCTCTCGAGCAATTCCAGCTTTCGAACAGAGTTGTGGAAATGCTGGTACGCGCACACGTGAAGCAATTGCAAGTCGAAAATGCAGTAGAGCTGGATGTTGAAATTCTTGAGACTACTGACGATCCTATTCGTGCCAAGGTCATTTCAATATCACCAAAAAAGGCATGATTTAACATACATGAGGCTTTTCCAGACTATGTGCCCCTAAAGTCTCTCATGAGGTGGCAAATTCTAGGTTTCAGCGGAAAAACCGGCGTTAGGTGACCTAAATGTGACCGGTTACATTGCCTTCTAAACAGATATTGTTTTCTGGATTTTTTACTCAGTTTTGTCCTGATGTACTCAAATGGGTATCGCCATTTTCTCCTTGGAAATTGCAGTTTTTGTTTTTCTTCGCTTGAGAAGTGTTTTGTGGTCCTAAAATGCTTGCACTAAGTATACCCTGTCTAATGAGTATGCCTTGTCTACTTTTTTTCGGATCTGAAGATGCCATGCTGTATTTTATGGCTTTGAGCCAAGTGTTACGGGGTGGATCGACGTGTTTTTGTTGCCCCGCCATGGGGGTCTAGTGGTGACGGCGCTCGACTGCTGATCCGAAGGTCGTCGGATGGAATTCCGGCCGCGGGGGCTGCATTTTTGATGGAAGCGAAAATGTTTGAGGGCCGTGTACTTAGATTTAGCTGTACGTTAAAGAACCCCAGCTGGTCTAAATTTCCGGAGCCCTCCACTACGGCGTTTCTCATATTATATCGTGGTTTTGCAACGGTAAATTGTTATTATTATGACGTGTTTCTTTAAGTGTTGTAGCTGTGTGCGCATCGTGGGCTTATCAGGCACGTCGGCAACAATGGTATTTAGAGGGTAACTTATCGTGCGACGTAACGTCAGCCCTCGCCCTAGAGTACATACGCCAGTATTGTGTAAACCAAGTGCACTTTATTATGGAAACATGTGAATATCATACGTAACATTCGTTATGTATTGCTCCGATGTCTAGGAATGCTCACATATAGCTTGTTTAATGATAGGAATACAAATGTAATGCTTATTAGACTGCTGCAAAAGCGGACCCAACACTGGAACCACAAGCTTTATTCTGATATGACGCCCGTATCGCAGGAGTACATGAAGTAGCGTTCATCGCTTCCCTGTAAAATTAGATAGCCACCAGAACCACAGTTGACGTTGCACCAACATTTCGCCCCCATAGGCTGTTTTTTCAAACCAGTTTACTAACCTCGCGTGGCTCTGCGGTAGAATACCTGATTGCCACGCAGAATGATTGGGTTCGATTTCTGCTGGACTCCTAATTTTTATTTTTCTATTCGTCAGGTCAACGCTACCGTTGGCGGTTTTTCTTGACATCTCGCATTTAAATTATCAATGTCTGTTCTCACCGTTCCTGAGTAGGTATAAACTGTCAGTTACCTGTGGCACATACTTGTACTCTTTTGAACCCTTCGTTTGCTAAAGTTACCAGGTCACGATTGCTGCCGGCTATTAAATGCGAAGCATTTCGTAGCGAACCTCAGGCACTTTGGGCGTTTCTATCTACGTATCTATCTATCTATCTATCTAGCCGCCTACGTGTGGACGCTCTCCCGGTCGTCTCCATAGGGCGTTATATACCGAAATTTGCATAGCATAGGATGAATGTATGACGAACACGATTCACTGATGTTTACATGAATATCGCAAAACACCTGTCGCGTACGTCATGAAACCCTTTCCCTCAGTCACGTGTGGCTCATACCCGCATACCAGAGTTCATGTTATGCGGGTATGTGCCACAGGTGATAACAGTCTCAATCAACGCAGTAACCGAGAACATACATTGACATGGAAGGAAAGTGATAATAATAATAATCATTGGGGTTTTACGCCCCAAAACCATGTTAAGATTATGAGAGATGCCACAGTGAAAAGCTCCGGAAATTTCGACCATATGGTGTTCTTAAACGTGCACTGAGATCGCACCGCACACGGGCCTGTAGCATTTCGCCTCCGCGACCGCCGCGGCCGGAATCGAACCCGCGACCTTCGGGTCAGCAGCCGAGCACTGTAACCACTACACCACGTTGGCCAACGCAAGGAATGTTAAGGAGCTGAAGACAGAGCACCTCTGGAAGATGATAGACTATCATCCACTCGTCCATGTGTTCTGCAACGTCGACCACGTGGATTACGCAAAAACTGGGCTCAATGCTTCCTACAATAACACTACCGAGAGGAGGATGTCCCTCATGATTACCGGTGACTTCAATTCATTTATCAAAAGCCAACAACGCCTGGTTCTTAGACGGCATGATAGACGGCTTGGATGAGGACGGGGCATCGCATGACTTCGGTGCCACGTCCAGGACAGAAGGCATCATAGATCATTTCTTCGTAAAAGCCATCCGCAGTTTCCACCAGCTCTACTATACCTCGCACTTCACGTAGACCGTTCGAAGCCGCGATCGCGAACAGATCCGATAACAAGTCCTGTCTAGCTGCTGGTGCTCACTAATCACGGTGATGATGACCTTATTCAAGAACTGCCAAGAACCCCTCCCACACATGTGCACGGGTTCGTGAAACGTGCGTGCGTTCTCCGTCATAACGGATAAGTACAAGCATAACAACTGTAACGCAACTCTAACAAATGCAACTGTGACTGTAACGTACGTTCAGTGCACGTGCCACTCGGCTGCGTATATATCCAATGAAACTTTTCTGAATAAAGCTTAGTAGCGAGTAGCGCCTGTCCTGTGCATCTGTATTCCTTCATTGTCCTATTCGAATTCGCGCTGTTCAGTATTGGAGAATATAAGCATTACACATCAGCTTACTGCGTTTGATGTTGGTAACACCTATGTTGCTGTTGGCATCGTTAAGCAGTTGTAAACAACTGGTTACATAATACATATGTGACTCTTCAAAATATGTGTATGCCTATAACATTTCCACATTTGTCTAGCTTCATTATGTAAAGTTTCGCTCAATGTGAAAAATTGCGCCACAGTCACCTTCCTGCGCATGCTTCGCATAACATCGATTCCCACGATACGTGGGATCTGCCGAATTTCTATACCAATACAAGTGTCATCGGTGTACATGAGAACTTCACTAGTATCCAAAGTTAGTGGGCGGTGGCTAATATATAATGGAAATAAAAGTGGTTCAAGGACGGATTCTTGAGAGACTCCAGTGCACCTATTCTTCGGTAATGATGTAGCGTTGTTCATTCTGAGCACCTGCACTCGCTCATGAAGGTAGCTAGTAAGAAGATGCAATGAGCTACCGTGAAAACCATAGTGCTTTAGTTTATGTAGAAGTACGTTGTGATCAACTGTATCGAAAGCTTTTTTCTGGTCCATAAATATAACACACTGAATTATATTGTGACGACGGAACGCGTTTATTTACAAGATGGGCGATGCAGAGGTGCAGCTCGGTCAAGAATCAACGGCGTCGATCCCGAGCCAGTCCAGCCTCGTTCTCCCCTTAGTCGAATCTCCGCTAGCGCGTTTCACTTTCCGGTTCGCAGACGATGCCCTCTGGGCGGGTCACTCAGATGGTTGATGGTAGCACGGTTTAAGGCGCGCAACGTGTGTCAGCTGTGTTTTGCTAGAGCGGCGACCATTGCTTGTGACGCTTGAGATTACGTAAGTGACGTCGCGGATGCGGTCAAGAATGACAAATGGACCTCAATATTGGGCCAAGAACTTCTGGCACAAACCACGTTTGCGGACTGGTGTTCATAACCACACAAGATCGCCCTTAGTATAAGATACGGAGCGATGGTAGGCGTCTTAAGGTTTCTTAGAACGCTGTTGGGATGCCAAAGTTCGGAGGCGTGCGATGCCACGGGCTTCTTCTGCGCGACAGAGCGTCTCGGCTACTGAGGTTTCTACGTCTAGCGTAAAAGGTAGTATAATGTCGAGACAACATCGTGGGGAGCGAGCGTACAGCAGGTAAAATGGAGAGTAACCTGTAGTCTCATGCTTCGCGGTATTGTACGCGTACGTGATGTAAGGTAGCACTCCGTCCCAGTTTATATGCTTGGAATCGACATAAATAGACAGCATGTTCGTGAGAGTCCGGTTCGTGCGCTCTACGAGGCCATTGGTCTGCGGCTGATATGGTGTGGCATGGCGGAAATGGCAGGCAGACAGACGCAGGATCTGTTCAACGACGTCGGCAACGAAGTATCGTCCGCGGTCACTAATGACAATGCGTGGAGGACCATGGCGGAGCATTATAAAGCAAAGCATAAACTGCGACACGTGCATGGCCGTTGCATCAGGTATTGTAGAAGTTTCTGCGTAGCGCGTTAGGTGGTCAACACAGACGACGACCCCCCGATTGTTAAGGCTTTGTTATACTCCGACGTCCGACGCGAGCGCCCGCGAGGACGTTGCGTTTCGTCACGCCGAGCTGGCGACGCTACGCCAGGTGCAAATTGGTCTCCGCTATAGCCGAGCCGGCTCAAACGCACCGGTGCGATCGCATCTAGAGGAGCGCATGCGCAGTAAAGCGAAGAACGCCCGCGCCCCCTGTCAGGAACCGACGAAACAGCCCGCGAAGCAGGTTCCTGTACATGCGAGTCTGGCGCGTCTGGCGCGAAATGCAGCAGGATCTATTCGGCGCCATGCAACGCCCGAGCGCGCCAGCAGCCGTCGGCCGCGTCGGCGGTCAGCCGACTCCGGACTATAGAGGGCTGTTTTTTGCTGATGTAACGTCGCCGTGACGCGCGCGCTCGCTCGTCGACGTTACGCTGCAGTATATCAGAGCCTTTACTGCTCGATCGTGGAAGCGGACGAAGAAGGAAGCTGCGTAAGCGCAGCTTCCTCCAGACAGGTTAGAACGAGGTCAAGGAGATTAATATGTTGTTCAAATGTTCGGCCAAGAATCGCCACGTCATCCAGGTAACACAGGCAGATTTCCCATTTGAGGCCCCGCAAAACGGTGTCCATATATCTTTCAAATGTGGTGGGGGCATTACACAAGCCGAATGGCATAACATTTAATTCAAAGAGACCGTCGGGTGTAACAAAACCCGTCTTTTCTTTGTCAGCCGGATCCATGGGAATCTGCCAATACCCGGATCATAGTCCACCGATGAAAAATAGGACGCTGAATGCAGGCAGTCGATGACATCATCGATGCGAGGAAGCGGGTACACGTCCTTCTTGGTTATAGAGTTGAGACGTCGGTAGTCAACGCCGAACCTCCAGGACAGCATCTTTTCTCTTGACCAAGATAACAGGCGCGGCCCAGGGACTTGACGATTCTTGAATTACGCCGGAGGTTAGCATCTCGCTGACTTGCTGTGAAATTCTTGCGTTCTGACGCGGAAACTCGATAAGGCTTCTGTCGGAGGGGGTGCGCAGATCCGGTGTCGATATTGTGACGAGTGCGTGTGCTGGACGTCTCGTGTCTATGAGACTTATGTGCAAAATCAAATACTTTAGCGTGCCTGGCCTGCAGTGTAACCAACACTTAGCGCTTATGCGAGGGAATAGACTTGCTAACCATTTTATAAAATTCGTTTTCCGTGCCGGAGACATCAGCATAGTCTGAATTTGCCGCACTGCTGAGAGCTCCTATGCAGATACTGCACTGCCTTTCAAACATGGCAAGGCGCATTCCCTCTGGTAGTACAACAGACTCAGATGAGCAGTTAACTATTCATAATTTAGCTTTTCCCTCGGTAAGAGACACAACGTAGCGCGGCAAAAAGATGTTTTTCTACACGCAAGGTAAAGGCAACGGCTCAATCCCAATGTCAGGGGAACTGAAACTCGAGTCGGCATTCGAAGCAGCAACGAGCACGCTGGCCGTAGACCATGCCGGTAGAATAGCGTGTTTAACTACAACGAGGTTATCGTCTCTGCTACGCTGAGGCTGCTGGGCGAGGGCAGACAACAGAACCTCGCCTGCCCGCAGTCCACAGTCGCACGGCACTCTTGCAAGAAGTCAATTCCAAGGATAGCGTCATGCGTGGAATGAGCGAGCACTTCGAATTCTGGCTTGAACGCCTTGCCAGCAACACAGACTGACACAGTGCGCACACCTACTGGACACAAAGCCGTGCGGCTCACTGCTCGAAAGGTAGCACATTTATCCAATTAAAACATAACCTTGCGGCCAGGTCTTTCTTTGAAAACTAAACTCAATACAGAAACAGTTGCACCGGTATCTACCAGAGCCATCGTGGAAACATCGTCAATGAGTACGTGAATCTTGTTATGAAGCATTGGTACTAATGGAGGCATACTTGTGTGCAAAGCGGTACGTCCAGCGACCTCGTCTCCATCGGCCGCGCCGGCAGGTTTCCCGGTAGCGGAGATGAAAGCCGCGGCCGAGGTCGGGGAGATGGTGACCGTTGCTGGCGCGTAGTAGGTGGCATCAAGTCCTCACAGAGGCAGGCGAGTCACTGCGGATGTTCGGCCGTTACCCGTGCTTCTGGGCAGTTGAATCGGAAGGCCAGTAAGTGTAATCGGGCTGTTGGTTTCGCCGTGGAAGCATCGCTGGTCGGTCAGAAAACGTCGTGCGTGGGCGACGTCGCGATGGGCAAAAGCGGGCGACATGTCCGTGAACGCCGCACTGGTAGCACACAGGGCGTTCCCGAGGCACATTGAATGCTGTGGCGTGGTGAGGATACTCAGGGAACTGTTGCCACTCGGACACAAACGAAGGCGGGGCGCATTAGATGACTCGACGTAAGTAGTCGTTGGTGGCGGAGCCCTCAGCCGTGGACTGCGGTTGGAGTAGCTGCGCTCGTTGAAACTCGCAGCATTGATGCTTGCGGACGGTGCACTACAGTGCAGGTCTCCAGCTTGCATGGGAACGGAGACATGGCGACGCAGTTCCTCCCGTACAATCTGGCGAATGGTGGAGGAAAGGTCGGCAGGCAGGGAATTTTGGCAGACATCGACGCTGGCAACAGTCGTGACGTTGCCCAGACGTCCGAGATTCGATGTGATGCGACGAGTTTGAAGGGCCTCGAAGGTTCGGCAGTGGTTAATCACGTCGGCAACATATTCCAGGCTCTCCTTGCCAATGAGGATGTCGTAGACGTCATCGGCGATGCCCTTGAGTATATGGCCTACTTTGTCTTCTTCCGTCATGTGGGCATCCACCGACTTGCACAACTTCAGAATCTCTTCAATGTAGGTTCTGCATGTCTCACCGGTGACTTGAGCCCTCTGCGACAACGTCTGCTCGGCGCGTTTCTTCTTCGTTGCTGCGCCTCTAAAGCATTCCTTAGTTTCTTCCACAAATTGGTCCCAGGTGTGTCTTCGTGGTTCTCAAACCATACCAGCGCCGTGAAATCTAGGAAGATCCCCACGTGAGACAGCTGGCTAGCCGCATTCCAACCGTTCGATCGGCTCGCCCGCTGATAGTGGCTTAGCCATTCGTCCACGTCATCGCCGGGTTTACCTGTGAAGGTCCGCGGCTCCCTGTAGTGGTAGGGCGACGTCCTTGCGGATGGTTGCTGGTTGTCTCCGTCAGAGCTCATTTCTTGAGGTAGTGGTGTCAAGCCCGCCAGTCGACGGCTGCGGCGAAGCTCGAGTTGCGGTTCCGTCGTTAGGGGATGGTGTCTCTCCTTTATCACTTGGTAGTAGCTAGCTTACTCCGCACCTTCACCACAATTGTGACGATGGAACGCGTTTATTTACAAAATTGGCAATGCAGAGGTGTAGCTCGGTCAAGAGTCAACGGCGTTGCTCGCGAGCCAGTCCAGCCTCGTTCTCCTCTTC